>NW_026850615.1:0-224592 GCF_030913465.1 Colletotrichum navitas | reverse complement strand
TTATTAACAAGAAAATTACTTACTACCTAGTAAAATTATATCTAGTAATACACCTATAGTATATATATTACTTCTATCTACTAACCTAAAGCCTACTTTAACTATTTAGTTACTACTTAACACTAATTACCTATAGTAAAAGAGATTAAAGCTTTAAACTACTAAATTAAATAGTAAATTAATAACCTTAACTATAGCTTATAATTTTTACTAATTAACCTTATAACTACTAAGCTCTTTATATTTATTAATAGCTTATTTATAAATAACTATAACCTTACCTCTTAACTTAGCTTTATTATAGTCTTTACTAATAAATAAATTATTAAGTAACCTACTACTAACAGTAAAAGCTTTAAATTAACTAGTAATATTATCTACTTTAGCTTAATAAAGTATAAAAAAGTTATATATAGTATACTTACCTCTAAGGTCTATAGGATAGTTACTAGTACTAACGTTGCCTATATAATTAGTACTACCCTTATAATAATTACTAACTGCCTTAAACTACTATAAATACCTATAATACTCTACACTAACTTATAATTACTTTATAAGTGCCTTATAAAGCTTAGCACTATAAAGGAGAAGTAACTTATAATAAATATTATAGCCCTTTGCTAGTTATATAAACACTATAAGATTTTTAAGATATAATAGATTTATAGTAGTAATAACCTAGTAAATAGATTTATAAAGTTATTACTAAATAATATATTAGAGAAGCTAGTTAGTAATAGGTAGTTAAAGATATAGATAAATAAATAGGTTTCTTATATATAATAGGCTATATAAGTAAAAAGTATTAAATACTTTTTAGCTTCTTGTTTTTATTATATTTTTTAGCTATTCTTTTAGATATAAATAATAGGGGATTTCTAGCACTATAGAAAGTTACTAGTATTATAATATTAACTATTATAGATAAATATTAAAGTTATTAGGTTAACCCTAATAACTTATTGCTAGTAAATCCTTAGATATTTAGCTATAGATTCTCTAAGGATTTATAGGTAACAAGTTAGTTATTTAACTAACTAACCTATAATAATTATCCTTCTTTTTTATATATATAATAGAGAACTATAGTTACCCCTATTATTTATTAATTACTACTAATATATATAGTTAACTATATTAACCTATCCCTTAGTATTACTAACAAGTAGTACTAGAGTATTTATTATTTTTTAACTAGCTTTTTACTACTATAGACTATTATATAATATATAGGGAGATAAAATAAATAATATAATACTATAGTATCTTTGTTTAGGATATCTAGGACTAGATATACTTTAATAACTTATAATAAATATATATAAAGTTAAAATATAAGCCTCTTTATAACTTAAATATAAGTATTATACTACTACCTATGCCTTATAAGTAATTTTAAGATAAACGTTAGAGGTAAAGTTAATATAACTATACTATTGTGTTTTATAGGACTTATTTAATTATTTAACTAGCTTTAATAGTATAAGCTAGATGCTTATTATTAAAGATAAATATTTAGGTTAGCTATTTATTTTTCTAAAAGTTAATAAGACCTATAACTAGGTTTTTAAAGTAATTTAACTATTTAAACAGTAAATATAAAGATAAAAAGGTTTATTAATCTATAAGATTTAATAAAATATTAAGTGTACTATAATTAGTATATAAGGCTATACTCTTTATAAATAATAAATATAAGAACTTAGTATAAAGGTAAAGCTATCTTTGCCTTATACTAAAGAACCTATTAAAGAGAGTAAAAGAGCTAGCTAGGAAATTATTACTTATTTAATTAAAATAATATCTATAGTAAACTTACTAACTAATTTATAGCCTAAAGTAGTAATAGTAGTAGCCTATATTATTAATATAAGCCTCTAAAAATATAATAACTAAAAATCTTTAGTTAAAGTAAAAGAAGCTTAGTACTAATAATATTTTAGATAGTATTAGCTAACTTTAAATATAAGTATAACCTAGGATTTATATCTATATTAAGGCTAGTTATATATATATAGTTACTATACTTATTCTCTAAAGTGTAAAAGAGAAAAAGGTATTAAGAAGAGGCTTTTTAAAGTAGTTCTCTAAAGGTATATTAGGTACCTAGTAGGTTATATATTAAATATATATAACCTATATAGGATTTAGGTTTTATTACTTTATTAAGTATTTATTACTTAAAATATAACTTTTAATAAAATAAAGTTTTATACTCTAGAGGATTTTTATCTTATAATTAAACTAAAAGTTATATAAGAAATTATTAAGCTTAAGACACCTTCTATAAATTTAAATATAGTACTTAAAGCTCTAGGTGTTATAGATCTAATAAATCCTTTAATAAAAACCTTTTCTAAAATAATAGTTAAAGTAAATACACTAACTAATAAAGTTATAAAACCTATATTACTAATATAACTTATAGAAAAAAATCTTTTATTACTAGAGTCTATACTAGATCTAGAGCTAGTTACTAAACCTATTATTATAAGTAAAGATAGTATAAAAGACTAGCTACTAGAGGACTTTATAAGAGATAAAAGTAGTACTTATATAAATACTCTTAGCTAATCTTTATTAAGAAAAAAAATTAAAGATATAATTTATATTTAAATAAATAATAACCTTATAATAGTATAAAAGGAATATTATATAGATTAAAACTAGTTACCTTTTAAGGTAAAAAGGCTATTTAGCCTAAGAAGAAGTACTAGAAGACTATATATATATAGAGCTATAGTAGCTTAGGGGGTAAAGAGCTAAACCTTACTATTAAGAATAAGTTATTAAACTAGAGGATTACTGCCTAAGACTAAAAGAGAGAATAAAGGCTAGTCTAGAAGACATAGAAGAAGACTTATTAACTTCCTCTTATATAATAAAACTAGACTACTACTTAGATATAAGTACCTAGATAGTATAAGACTTACTTATAATATAATAGTTCTATAGAATAAAATAAAGATAACTTTTTACTTTATAGATAAAAGATAAGATAATTTTTTTAATACCTTTATACCTAATTAGTAAAAAGTAATTAAAAAATTAAACTATATATATTAAACCCTTTATATAACTATAATAAGGTTAATTTAAGGCACTATATACACTAGACTATTCCTTAAACTAAGTAAGAAGTATTTTATCTTTAAACTTTTAGACTTACTAAGAAGCTTTAAAGATATATAGAAACTCTTTAAGAATTTAAAATCTTTATTTAAAAAGGCCTATTTTATTAAAATTAATAAGCTAATAGAGAAAGAAATCTAGAGGCTAATTAACGCTTTAAAGACAATATCTAAACCCTTATTACTTAAATAAGTATTTATATCTAAAGTATACAAAGATAGCTTCTTAGAATATTATAAGGCAAAGATTTATATATAAAGTAATCTATAACTAGAAAACCCTCTTTAATAAACCTATATAGCTACCTTTATAGTAAGAAGTTTCTATATTATAATAGTAATTATAGTCTAATTTAATCTTAAAATTTAATAGCTAGATATTATTAATATATTTCTAAATATAGAGCTAAATAATAAAATATAATATACTACTTACTAGATAGATTTAAGGTATATAGAAAATATATTTAACTTATATATACTTTATATAGCTTATATAACACTTTTCTCTTTTAGTATAAGGAATTCTTTATAAAGCTAAAAAACCTTAGTTTAAAACCTATAGACAAAGATCTATGTTTTTTTACTAACTAAGAATAGAAAGTATTTATAATCTTTTATATAGATAATATTTTTATTATATTTTACTAAGATAACTAGGTAGCTAAAGAATAAATTATTAATAACTTAAAAAAGGTATATAAAATAAAAGACTAAGGCTTAGCTAAATACTACCTTAGAATATATATTATAAAGGATTAGTAAATAAAAAACTTTTTTAGTCTATAATATATATATTAAGAAGGTTATAAAGTAATTTAACCTTATAAAAAGTATCTTCTTATTAACTCTTTTACTAACTATAATACTTAAAAATAACCTAGGCTAAGTAATAAAAAAATAAGTCTATAAATACTAAACAAAGATTAGCTTAATCCTTTTTATTATAATTATAATATAACTTAATATTATAATTATATACTTAGCCTTGTCTTACTACTTTATAAATTTTTAAAAAAGTATATTTTAATAGTAAACTAAGTAATCTAATACTTATATTTAATATACTACTTTATAATTTACTTTAGAGATATAAAGGGTAAAATAGCCCTTATAATAGTAAGTAATACTTTATTTATAGATAATAAAGAGTTAAAAAAGTCTTCCTAAGGCTATATCTTCTTGCTATTTAGAGGTATAATCTAGTAAAAAGCTATATACTAAGTAATAGTAATAACTTTAACTACTAAGGCTAAACTCCTAAGTTTAAAATAAATAGCTAAAGAAGTAATAGCTTTTAAATATCTATTTTAAGACTTTTAACTAGCTATAAAGAATATTTAGAGAGTATACTATAATAATTAGTAAATAATAAGCTAGTAATCTAGTAAAAAGAAAGACTTATAATAAGGCTTTAATATATTAATATTTAAAATATATAGTTAAAATAGGAGTTTATAAAAGGTAATTTTAATATTACTTATATAACTATAAGTAATATACTAGCTAATAGACTTATAAAAAATCTTTTATATACTAAGTTTAAATACTTTTATTCTTTACTTAATCTTATAAATATATATAATCTTATATAAAAAGAAATAATTAAGATATTAAAGTAAAAGTAAGCTAATTTCATAAGTAAATTAGCTTATATTAGCTATATAATATAGAATACTTTACCTCTTAAGAAGGTCTAATTATACTACTCTAAAAACTAATTTAGGCTAAAAATTATAGCCTAAAAACTTTCTTTTATAAAAACCTAGGCTAAAAATTATAGTCTAAAACTTTTCTTTTTTTATCTTAAACTTTAAATACTTTAAAAAGTTAACCTTAAAAACTATAGCTAATACTTGTCTTAGATAGCTTTTTTAAAGAATTTAACTATACTTATAAATCTAAGTTTATAGGTAATATTACCTTTAGAAACTAACTAAAAAAAGTCTATTAAAGCTCTCTTTTTTTTAGTAATAACTAGAGTAGTACCTAGAGGTATAGTTCTATACTTTTTAGTTAAACTAAGCACCTAGTTATAACCTTAAACTAGAATAAAAGTTAAAATTAATTAACTAAATAAATAAATATTTAGATTATAAGGACTAAGATTAGTAAGGTTAATAGTAGTTACTTTACTAGTTCTCTTAAGCTTCTTTTTTTACTTTTTATAAAGTACTTTAACCTTAGTAATACCCTTATAAAAAGTCTAACTTTTAAACTTTAACTTTTACCTAGAATATTAGTCTTAGAAGTAAAAATAACTAAAGAAAATCTAAGACTTATTAAACTCTTTATATCTCTAGTATAAGTATAATAAATAAAGCTATTAGTAGTATTAACTAACTTATTAAAAATAGTAATATAAGATATATTATTCTTAATATAGTGTCTATAGGGACTATCTTTATTTACTAAGGTATATTTACTTTAAGAAAAGCTATAAATAATACTTTTAAGATAGCTAAGGTAGATCTAGTCCTAGTATAGACCTTTTTTAAGAACTAGGTTTTTACTTATATTATATATATACTTTTTATAAAGATATATTAAACCTCTACTACTATTTACCTTATACTTCTTATTAATAAGTAAAAGAAAAAGACTATAACTAAGCTTATTATCTTTTAGATTATTATTAATAAGTAAATTATACTTTAACTTATTTAAAATATAATTACTATTAGAATCTTTATAATTATCTTTATTCTTAATAAATAAAGTAATAATTTATTCTTAATATACTTTCTTTACTACTATATATATATACTTTATAAGCCTTTTTATAAAGTCTTTTTAGTACTTTTTTTAATTTTATTAAAGAAAGTAAATAAGGCTATAACTACTTAAATTAGTACTTATTATTATTAAATTAGTAAAACTAATAAAATCTTTTTTAAATAAACTAAGATCTATTAGTAAATAAAAAAATACTTTATAACTAAAAAAAAAAGAAAACTTATACTTAGTATACTTATCTTAAAGGATTATATTATACTTTTTAACTATAATTAAAGTTCCCTAGGGTGTTTTACCTAAGTAAATTAAGAAAAAAAGTACTATACTTCCTTTATTTAAGTTAAAAATAGCTAGAGAATTAGTTAAACTAATAAATAAAGTATTACTAGGCCTAGGAGTAAAGATTTTACTAAGACCTTAGTTATTTAAGACTAGGCTAAGATCTATCCCTTTAAGTGCCAGGTGACCCTACTAACCCCTTGGTGGATCCCCCTCTACTTTTACCCCTCACTTTTGGACATATATAACGATATATTGTTTTAGAATGTTATTTTATTAGTAACTACTACTAATTTTAACATTATTACTAACATTATTATTAAAATCACGATGTCTTCTGATTTGGATACCTTTATTTATAGTACTATCTATGTAGAGGTCTTGCTGGAGGACCTTGCTGTTGCTTGCCTAGATAACTGTTGCCTAGAGCAGTGTAATAACGTAATAGTCTGGCCTAATAAGCCTCTGGACCTAGGCCCTCTAGGCTCCTTTATCCCTTTTAAAGTACTAAATTAGCAGCCTAAGGTCTATAGGCTTTTTAATATTAATACCCTAATTAATCTCTTTCTCTGTTATATACCCTTGTAGTTAATTTAACAGTAGGTTAATTAGATAAATATTGCACTATTATCTAAGGCTAGCCCCTGTTAAAAAAGGTTATATATATATTAATAGAGAAATACCTCTACTAATAAGATTTATCTCTTCTTTAGTATTTTAATTTATATAGGTATATACCCTAAATCTTAAATATTAAAATACTAGTTAACTTAGTAGTAGAGAGAGGACCTATTATACCTATTTATACGCTTTATATCTTATAACTACTTTTAGTAGCTTTATGCCTAGCTCTAGATATTTAACCCTTCTAAGTTTACTTTATAGAGCTAATAACTAAAAGGCTAAATACTATATATATACTAGAAGGTTAACTAATAGTCTATCTACATCTAGGCAACTAGAGACTTCTTCTATATAGCTAGCTTTAACCTTACTATTAATAAGGTAATAGTCTAATTTATAGGCTAAAGCTAGAAAATAATAACTATCCTAATAAAGCTAATCCTAACTAGCTTTAAGGTATAGGTCTTTGCCTAATCTGGGTACTCCCTCTAGTGGCTTTGGTATATACATAGAGAAGGTCTATACAGACTACTTGCTAAAGCTCTAAATCTAGCTAGGCTACCTCTAGGGCTACTAGAGGCAACCTAGCTAACGCCTACCTAACAAGTAGTTATAGCCCTTTTTGCCCTTTTACTAATAGCTATATATTATATGTTTCTAGATAACCTATTTACCTTAGTTAGACTTTTCTAGGCCCTCTAGAGCTAGTAAGTTAAAGCCTCTAGTATATACTAAAAAAATAGCAGTATTAATACTATACTTATTACTAAGAAGAATACAGAGGGCTAAGGTATCCTATAGGGCTAGATATACTATATTCCTACTACTAATAGCCTAGTATATATTTATTAACTACTTTAGTATATATATCTATATACTAATTAGTTTATTTTTATATAGGTTAACTAGATTAGCTAGAAGAATAATACCCTTATGCTCTTCCTTATAATAGTATATTAAGGTAGCTAAGCTAAAAGTGTAGTCTAAAGCTGCTGCTGTTACAGGCCAGAGCCACAGTAAGTGCAGCAGGGCTTTGCCCACCACAACGCACAAGCCAGTGAGGCAGGCGCACTCAGTTAGCGCTTGGTTAGCATCCCTATTTAACCTCATGCACACAACGCGCACACTACTGTAATTAGCCTTCCCTCCTTAGTCTAGATTAATTGTATTAAGTTGCTATACACCTGTTGGAAGGTGGTGCTAACCCCTTATATATCTAGACTCTTTAACTAACTAATAAGTAAGCTTAGCGACGCGCCTACTCCGGCGCAGGAGGAGGCGGCTTTTGTGCGCGAGGCCCTGCTTGAAATGCGCAATGCTATCCTGAGCCTCTAAGCTGACGTAACGGCTGTTAAACAAAGCGCTGCGACGCTGGCAGAGAAAAGTGTAGCGACTGCACAAGAGAGCGCCAAACCTGCATCCATGGGCGCCAGGCCTGCGCAAACACCCGTTGAATTTGCGCAGGCACCTGCTGTGCCTACGCAGGAAGCCGGCTCCTGATCGTGGGCCTGGAAGCCGCTGCCCTTGCCTGAGAAGTTCTTGGGCCTGCGCCGCGACTTTCCCCTATGGTTACACCAAATGTGCAATAAAATAAAGCTTGATTGCGCCTTCTTTGTAAATAATTACAAAGTATAGTACTTTATTAACGTGCGCCTAGAGATTGGACTATAATGCACTGTCTCTACGTTCTACTAGCAAGGCAGTAAATAATATAACTATAACCCTGAATAATTCCTGTAGTACCTAGAGTGTACCTACGGTGACCCTAACGTGAAGCAGTGCACAGCTGGCGCACTAGTCTCTATCTACATAAGGGACAACAAAACCTTCTTATCCTTCTACCCTAAGTTTAAAAGGACACTAGCAGAGGCCAGTAGGTAGTCCTGGGACTATAACGTGTGCATTGTGCTCCTTATGAATACGCTCTTGCTGCGCGTTTGCACTGCGTTAGTGAGTGTCTCCCTTTTAGATAACTACAATGAGCAAGTCAGGTAGATCACTGAAGTATCCTAGAAGGTTAAGGACCTTTTGTGCCCTCTTTAAAAGCAGCGCCTTCCCCTACGCAAGGACGCTGACAGTGATACTGTGATAGTAGGGTCTATTTAGAAACTAAGCAACAAAAACTGTCCTTATAAGAATAACGGCAAGACACTAACAAGGCGCAGTGGCGTGCGCAAAGATACCTGAGTGTACTTCTGTTACTAAAAGAAGGGACACATTGCTAAATAATGCACTACTGTACAACCAGTAGCGCGCGTAGCTAAAATAGTGGCCTCTATGCGCGTTGAAGAGCTTTTGTTGGACAACGACAAGGAGGAGAACGTTAATAGTAAAGACTTAGGAAAAGAGTAACTCTAAGGCGAAATTAGGCCCTGGAGCCAATAAGTAAGGAACACAAGGGTTAGGAGAAGTTTTTGTGCAACAGGAAAATGATTAGACTATTAGTACTACTAGATGCCTATGTTAATAGAGGTTCCTGTGTTTAAGCCCTTGCTGATACTGGCTGTGATACCTATGCGATGGTAAGCAGCCACTTTGCGCGCCAAGAGCGCTTTCTGTATGTCTTACAGCGTAAGACCCCCTTAAGGGGATTCATAGATAACACCTAGCCTGTAATAACTAAAGGCGTAGTAGTGTTTAAGTTAGAGTTAAGCGGTTATTGCTAGTGCGTCTACGCGCACGTTGTACCTGATCTAGGCTAGGACGTCTTCTTAGGGAAGCCCTGGATAAAGGACAACAAAGTTGTATTTAATGCAGCCAAATGCACTGTCTACTACGGCCGCGCTGACCTTGTATTGTGACTAGTAGGCTAGAAAGAGTTAGCTAAGGTTCAAGAAATCTAAGCAGTGCGCACAGTAAGTGCACCCCTCTTTGCCATGCTCTGTTAATGAGCTGCCTACAAAGAGCGCGCGCAACAAAAGCGCTGCTCCCCTCTTAACAAGGACAGCTAGGCCTTCCTATAAGTAATAGCTATTAGCCTAGCTAATGTACAAAAGGCACTAATGCTAAAGGTAGACAAGGTGGCCTAACAAGCTGCAGCAATTATGGCCCTGCCGCAATGGGTTTGTGACAAATACGGTGACCTATTTAACCTAAGTACCTTGATGACAGTTCCCTAGCACTAACCAGGCTAAGACCATTACATTGACCTTAAACCTAACGCCGCGTTGCCTTAGGGACCACTTTACGGCATGTTGCGCAAGGAGCTGCTTATACTTAAGAGAACACTAGAAGACCTCCTTAATAAGGGATTTATATGTGCTAGTAGCTCTGCCGTGGGCACGCTAGTGCTATTTGTGCATAAACTAGGCAGTGGCCTACGCTTTTACTGTAACTACTGTGCGCTAAACGCTATTATAAAGAAGGACTACTACCTACTTCCCTTGATTACTAAGACCCTTTAATAAGTAGGAGCAGCAAAGTGGTATACTAAGGTAGACGTTATAGTAGTGTTCTACAAGATAAGGATAGCTAAGGGAGATAAGCACAAGACTGCGTTCTGTACGCGTTATAGGCTCTTTAAATAGCTTGTCTGCCCCTTTGGGTTGACTAATGCTTCTGTGAGCTGGCAATGCTTTGTTAACAACACCCTGCGCAAGTTCCTTAACGACTACGTTACCGTGTACCTTGACGATATCCTTATTTACTTAAGCGGCACTAAGGAGGACTACAAAGAGAAGGTGCATAAAGTCCTTATAAAGTTGTACACGCAGGGGCTTAGCCTAGATGCAGCTAAGAGCAAATTTAGCGTTAAAAAGGTAAAGTACATTAGGTTTATGCTTAAGGCAGGTTAAGGTGTGTCTATAGACAAGGATAAAATACGCGCTATAAGTAAATAGTTAGCACCTAAATTAGTCAAGGGAGTCTAGAGTTTCCTAGGGTTCACTAACTACTACTAGATGTTTATTAACGACTACTTTATAATAGTAGCTCCCCTTATAGAGCTAATAAAAAAGGATATAACCTTCTGCTAGAGCAAAGATTGTGAGAAGGTGTTCTGCGATATCAAGGAGTGCTTCTAATGCGCCCCTCTGTTGCACAACTTTGATCTATAGGCGCTGACGTTTATGGAGACTGACTGCTTAGGTTATGCCACTGGCAGCGCGCTGATGCAGAAAGACAGCGCTGGCCAGCGCCAACCTGTTGCCTTTTACTTGCGTAAACTTACTCCTGCTAAGTATAACTACCTAATCTACAACAAAGAGATGCTTGCTGTTATTGACTGCCTGTGCGCATAGAGAGCAGAGCTTAAGAGCGCCAAAAGCGTATTTACGGTGGTCATAGACCATAAGTCCCTAGAATACTTTATAAAGAAGCAGAAACTGACGGAACATTAGAGCCAGTAGGCAGAAGTCCTGTCAAAGTATGACTTCAAAATAATGTACTGGCCAGGGAAAGAGGCAGTGGTCCTAGACGTGCTCTTGCAGCGTAAACAAGACGCCCCAAAGGGTTAGGACAACGAACAGGAGCAGGGGCAAATTATTTAAATGATCCCTGACGCCGTAATACCCGCAGTACGCAGCGTGGGCGCACCACTTGTGCTACATATAACTACCTTTGATGACGTCAACCTACAGTAACTATAGGACTTAACGCAGGACAGTGACGCCCTGTTTTAAGGAGTTTACTAGGCTGTCTTTAACGGCGCCCGCAAGCTCCCCCCTACCCTGCAGCTGCGCGTTCAGGTTGCGGACTGCGCGCTTGACAATAAGTCTTGACTTACCTAGAGGGGGAGGCTATAGGTGCTAGGCAGCCAGGACTCTAAATCCCCTGACAACAGCCTATGCACCTAGTTAATCTAATAGAGCTATAACTCAACTATTATTAGCCACCCTAGGCGCAACAGTACGCTAGAGATACTGTTGCGTTAGTTCTATTAGCTAGGGCAAGTGTAAGCAGTGTGCTGCTTTGTCTGTAACTGCGACGTGTGCAGCAGCGGCAAGGTGTAGTAAGAAGCAAAGAAGGGCCTTTTATAACCACTTAGTGTACTAGAGTGCCTCTAAAGCAACTTATTAATAAACTTTATCACTGACCTCCCTGCGTCAAGGCCAGACTAGGCCAAATACATGTAGGTTATTGTTAACCAACTAAGCAAATTAGTAATCCTTAAAGCCATGGCAACTATAGAGGCAGAAAGTTGCGTAGAGTGCTTCCTAAATTGCCACTTTTGCTTTTATGGCATGCCTAAGAGCATAGTAAGTGACTAGGGAAGCAACTAGATAAGCCGCTTTTGGTGCCACTTTTGTACACTTGCTAGGATAACGCAACAACTTAGCACCTTCTACTACCTACAAAGCAATAGCGCCACTAAGAGGTTTAATTAAGAAGTCTAAGTAATACTGTGTGCCTACGTAAGTTACCTCTAAGGAGATTAGGCGCAGTGCTTGCCGGCAATGTAACTGTTAATTAATAATTACGTTGCCACAGCCACTAGCATAAGCCCCTTCTTCCTAGAGCACAGGTATTATGTTGACCCTATTGTAATTAAAGAAGATATACCTAAGGCAACAGATTTGCGCAAAGAAGCTGTGCAACAATTAGTATAGCAGATAGTTAATATAACCACTATAGCCTAGGCTGCCACCGTAGCAGCTCAGGAAGTCGCACAGGAATCAGCAAATAAACGGAGGGGCATAGCAGGGCGCTTTTGCGTTAGCGACAAGGTGTAGTTATCTATGCAAAATTATTGCTCTCCTTGGCCAAATCAGAAACTTAACTAGCTACACTATAAGTATTAGGTCACTAAGGTTATTACCCCCCTAGTGGTAGAGTTAAATATACTAGGCAATATCTATAACTGCTTCTACGTTGACTTACTACGCTGCGCAGCAGATGACCCTTTGCCAGGGCAGCGCGTCACTAACGCGTAACCCCCGCCAGTCATCAAGGACAGGGAAGAGGAATAGCAAGTGGCCAAGATCCTAGGCGCCAAGTGGCGCAAGAAACACAAAGCAAAAGAGCAATGGGCGTTAGTGCGCTGGGAGGGCTACGCGGAGCCTACTTAGGAGCCCATTGAGTTAATAAAGGACACTGTAGCCCTGGACAACTACGAGAACAAATATAGGCCAATTGATAAACACAACGGGAGCGCGGACTACGCGCAGAAAAGACAAAAGAAACGCAGGATAAACAATTCTTTATTTAGCCGCAGCTAACAAGTAAAATCAGACCCCTGGAGGGGCCACAACGGCGGCAGGGCAGGACAACACTAAGGCGCCTTGAGGGCGCAAGGGAGACCACCCTACTGGTAGTCTCCTAGATCAGGGGACATAGGGCAGGCGCCTTAGGCGCAGACAAAGTCAACAAACTACGTAAGCAAGCAACTAATTAGTGCTATATTTATAAAACAACAAGATAACGGCACTTATAGCAGCCAGAGAGCTAGCAATGCTCTCTTAGGCCACAATAAGCTGCTCAGCCTAGGTGGTCATAAAACCACCTAGGCTAGGCCTGCTAGACAAGAAGATGGCTGCGTTAGCAGCAGCAGCAGCGGTAGTGGCGGCGGCGGCCAGCGCAGGGAAGGGGGGGGCAGCCACAGGCTGCGCCGCGGGCGCGTCGGGCTGCGCCTTAGATTTGGCTTACTTGCGCGAGCGCGCGCTCTTGGCGCTCTTTCAAGCCGCACAGGTGGCCTGCCACTCAGCGCACACCAAGACCAACTAGGCCTTGGCGGCGGCAGTGTAGACACCCCAAAGGGCAAGGTCCCCTATAGGGCCATTAGCAACAGCAGTGGCAGCAGTGTCTATGGCCTTATAGAGGCCTATAGAGGCAATAGGTATCTAAGACAAGGGATTAGTGCGCAAAAGGAGCAACAAACGCGAGAAATAGAGGACTTACGCCCTCTAGGCAGGGTCAGTTGCCTGACGCGCAAGGAGCGCAGCGGGTGCTGCTGGACGCCGCGTTCTTGGCGCAGCGAGGCGCCGCGGGGTCCTTCGCCAGGCGGTTAGCGCACAACCAGCAAGGAGGACGCCAGATGGCGCCCACCAAGAGGCGGACCTTCTTTGCCGCAGGCGGCGCAGGGGAAGGGGACTATCTTTGACGTTAGCTGTTAATCTGCTGCAATATAAGCGCAAGTCAACTCATGGACTGGCGCAACGGGGGCGCGCTTGGGGTCAACGGCGGCAACAGGGTCTTGGGCACGAGCTGCTCCTTGCCCTTGGGCAAGGGGCTCCGGCTGAGAGCAGGGGGCTGTAACGCAACGAGTCAGCGACGAATTGACAGCGGGTCTGCGCGCGCGCGCGCGCGCGCGTTTACAAGGGTAACTTACTGGTATCTTCTAATTTTGATTGTCTCTGATCAACGGGGACTGCGTCAGCAAAACGATCACTTTGCAACAACAGCGCGCGACAGCAAAAAGGGATACTCACAATACCAAAGAAGAGGCCTGAAGAAAAGAGGAAAAAAGAAAAAACGTCAGGCGGTCCGCGCTGGGTAATAACTGTGGGCTAAGTTTCTGTGGTCATGTGCAACAGAGGGCTAGTGGGGCCCGGGAACCTTATTTTTCCGACCGCCGGCGGGGAGGGGGCACATGTTATGGGCCAGAGCCACGGTGAGTGCGGCAGGGCTTTGCCCACCACAACGCACAAGCCAGCGAGGCAGGCGCACTCAGTTAGCGCTCAGTTAGCATCCCTATTTAACCTTACGTATACAACGCGCACACCACTGTAATTAGCCTTCCCTCCTTAGTCTAGATTAATCGTATCAAGTTGCTATACACCTGTCAGAAGGTGGTGCCAACCCCTTACAGCTACTAGCTAGCTAGTAAGACAGTAGTAAAGTAGACTACCTAGGAGGTATTTAGCCTAGAGGTCTAGAAGGACCTCCTAGTCCCTTAGCTAATAGACAACTATAACTATATAATAAATAGGGTAGATATTAGCGACTATATAAGGGCCTTGTATTACTTTAACTACTATATACGTCAGGGATCTTAGTAAGCTATTGCCTAGACCTTCTTACTTAAAGTTATTATTATAAATACCTTCTATCTCTAGCTAAGAGGAAGCCTAAAGTAGCTAAAGGTTATAAACTAATATTAATAGTAGTAACTACTTTCTACTTAGCTTATTTAATAGTTTAGACTATTAGCAAAAGGTTACTAGTTTTTAAACCCTTAGTAATAGTCCTATAAAAGAAATACGTTTATCCTATTTATAGACTACCGCTAGGGTTCACAAGGGTATAATTAACCTTACTCCTATTGTAGTAGCTTAAAGAGGCAGCCTTTAGGTAAAGTATCTAGTAATAGGCAAACACAGCGACAGAAGACCTAGCAGGGCTGCTTAGACTATAATATACCCCTTTGTAAAGGTAGAGATTACTAGTACTTATAGCATAGGCAAAACGCTATATAAATAGAGGTACTACAAAACTATTGGCTTGTTAGACTTAATGCTGCAAATGCATTGGCTCTACCCCGCCCTTGGTAGAAATGGGGTCACCTGGCACTTAAAGGGATACCTTTAGTAAGATTATAACTAGATATTATACTTAATTAAAGATATAACTTAAAAAACGTTCTAGCTATTAAACTACTATATAAGCTAAGGAGTCTAAACTTAGGTATAAATATATTCTTTTATTAAAAAAGATTATTAGTAAAAATATAAATCTAAATAATTTCTTAGTTAAAAAAACTATAAGACTTAAAAAGTAAAGTTAATTATTAACTAAGAAACTTAAGCTACTTAAAATATATTACTAGTTAAAAAAAAAGCTATAACTTCTTTTTTATTTTCTTTTAATTATTAGCTATCTAAAAATAGCTTTAGAACTACTATATAAACTAGAATATATAGTAAGTAAAGAGAATATTAACTTACTTTACTTAATAAGTTATTAGTTAAAAAAAAAAGTTAAATAATAAGATATTAAGAAATATTTATTATTTAACTAGTAAGTAGTTAGTTATTACTTATTTTAAAAAAAATAAGTACTTTAAGAAATAAAAAAAACTACTACTATAGTAAATAATAATAAATAATAAAATATAATATTAAAAGACCTTTTATATAATACTATTATTTACTTTATTACTTATTAATTAGCTTAAAAGGCTATTATTAACTAATAACTATCTTGTTTTTTTTATTATAAAAATATCTATAGTTTTTTATCTAGTTATAGAGATAGACTTTATAACTAGGGGGGTATATTATAAAGCTAAGATAGCTTTATATAGCTAGTTTTAGTTAAAGACACTATAGAGTAGTGCCTCTAACTAATAAGACCTATATTAGGAAGAGTATTTCTAGGTAAGTTTTCTCTTATACTTAGACTTAGGAAAATTAACTACTTCTCTTTATATATGTTAGGACGCTGTGGTTCATTATAATAAACGTGACCTAACCCCTGATTTAAGTCCAAGACATGGCCAAGGTGCCCAGACTGAACGTGATGACGATCTAATCTAGAATCCCTACGCATCAGACCGCTCATTGATAGAAGACTATCAGCTGCTGGTCTCCGGGATTGCTCTTGGGCCTTTCGCGTCCAGTGCGTTATCGAAAGCTGCGACGATAAACTTGGCACCCTTCGGCTACTTTTAAGTCATTGGCCGTGAGCGGTCAAGGGGATTACTTGTGTCAAAGAACTCCGTGACCAAGGCAAGAATGATAGAAGAGCCGCTGGAAAAGTCATTCTCGGTTGCACTATAACTGGAGTTGGAAGAAAAGGATGGACCGTCACGCGATGAAAACTCCGCTCACTTGGCCAGGTCCTTGCATCCTGGGGTCTGTTCATTTCACAGTCATATCGTGCAGCAGGGAAGGTGACATCTTGGGTATTTCTCAGAGTTTCTTTTTTTTTTCTTTTTTTCTTTTTTCTTGCCTGTCATTATGGGATATCTATGTATAATTCATCATGCATCGCTTGAAACACAAGACGTAAAGAACCCGGCGTTCTCATCCGAAAACCCGGCGACGAAGCTCGCTCTTCAGAGACCCGAGCATGTGCGAGCTCTGCTCGATCGCTCCCTTGTTTTCCACCGCCCGACGGTGCAGGTATCCCATGCACTCCGAAACGGTTCCCCAGGGCAGGTACTTGAACGGCTTGGGGATCGCGTCCCTCTTCAGCCCAGAGTCCGTCAGGCACGAGTCGTAGTTGTCGAGCAGCTCGCAGCTCAACTCGTCAGCCATGCCGAGAAGCTGCCCGCACTCGAGGTCGGTCGTGGCCTGGCCCTCCAGGAGCCTCCGACGGTGGTTGGTGATGGCTGTGGCGGAGCTGGCGGCGTTGTGCGTCGCGAGGAAGAGCGCGCTCGAGGGGAACTCGCAGCCCTTGGCCTGCTCGGGGAGTCTCTGGCTGATGAACATGTCCGTGATGTCGTCAAAGTTGCGGTCGGTGTCTTCCTTGGTGTCGTGGATCAGGGAGCGCACTTCGTTCTCGATGTAGGCCCCGCGGACCAGTTTGACCCCCAGGCTCCAGCCCTCGTGAGCGGCCAGTGCGATGTGACGTTCGGCGTTGGCCTTGGAGGCCTTCAAGTATGATTGAATAGTGTTGTAAACCAGGGGCTTGCTGTCGCGGTTGTGGTGTCTCATCAGATCGATGGTCCACTCGTCCAGTTGGGGCTGCAGGGCTTGTTGTTCGGCGTCGATCCAGAGACGGGAGCCTTGCTTCTTGGCCTCGTCGCACATTTCGTCCAAGGCCTTACGAATCACGTCCGGAATAGGGGCGCGGGCTCTCATCGCGTCCACAGCAATGGGACCAGCACCAGTAATCCTGAGCAGAGGTGTCAGTTTAGGCAATTGTGGGGGAACCGTTGTTGAAGAAGAAACCTACTTGACGGCGAGAAAGTCGCCAGGAGCCAGCATGTGAAGCGTCTCAATGTTTCCCTTCTTCCACAAGTCGACCATCTCGTAGAAGGGTGCCGCGTAATCACCAGCATGCCCTTCGGCGCTGGCTTCCTTTGCGTCCAGGACGATTTCCTTGGCGTAGTTGAGGATGACGCCTTGGTACCCCATTCTCTTGACATTGGAAACGGCCTTTGTCACTTCTCGCAGGTTCTCGCCGGCACAGAAGTGGTCGTAGATGGTCCATCGCAGCAAACGCTTGAGAACGGGATTTCGGTCCGGGTTGAATAGTGCCATCTTGGACTTGGAGATAAAGTGTAGTAGAGGGAGCGCGGGCTTCATGAGCAGTGGTGACGACATGAATTGCGTGAGAACGAGTGACCGTACCAGACTGACTGTTGGTAATCTGGATAGAGGCGACTTCTTGCTGGTTGAAAGTAGAGCCTGAGTCTTGGCCGCCGGCGTGGTGGCGGCGGTGCTGGAACATCTCGCCGACCCTTGCAGTCGCAAAGACCTGCAGAAAGGCACTGGCGTCTGGCTGGACACGACGAGTCTGGCTGGCATCGTGAGTGAGTTAAACGCGTGGTGTGGTGAGACTCAGCGGACGGGTGGGAGGGTGCCTGGGCATAAGTATTTATCTATCTCGGACGGCTATGGACGGCATAAACTCTGAGTCGCGGCCGCGCCAAACTATCGTCGAAGTATGTCTCCGAGCTGCCGACCCCACCATAGGCGTTCCGATAACCTCTTTGTACACTCTGGGGTATACGGTCCTGACGTTTAGATTTGCGGCTATAGCCCCGTCACAAGGGTTCCTGCGGCCCATCTGGCATTCAATGACTACCTCAGAAGTGGGTAAGACAGGACCGCCACCAAAGGTGAATCGGGATGCCATTGGGCCACCGATAGGATCGAAGTCTCACAGTGCACTGCCGCCATCGGGTGCATTGAGTTCAGATCTATGAGATAACAATGACCAAGTGGCCAGAGTTGGGTCTTGGACAGGGAGGCCGCACCCGGAAACGGCAAGCGTCGGTGCTCGCTCGCCGACATGTCGGGATCGGATGGCTTATCATATCGGAAGACCGTCCCGACAACGCCAAGGCAGATTCGTGTTGTTTGACTGCAACGCTGGGTCTCAGTGTCCGACAACAAAACGATCGCACGTCTATTGCAGTCACATTCTGTTGCATCAGCTGATGAGCCTTGGAGATCCCTAGATCTAAAAATATCCGTGGTTTTTCGATCCATCATCCTTCAAACCCACACGATCGGCGGAACCAGGCTCTTCGAATGCTACACACTTCACATCCTTGCTTAGTAGGGAGAAGGTGTAGGTTCCCGAGTATCGTCTGATTTCTCTGTGAACCAGTCTTTCTCGAGAATCTCCTCCACAGTCGGCCTATCCCAAAGGTCTAGTTCTAGGATGCGCCTTATGAAACTGTTATCAGCAGAAGGAATTTCCTTTGTCGACCACCGTTGAAGTGGCCTTTGCGGAGGTTGTTGCTGATTCAGGAAGTGGATAATCTGAAAAGCTCTAGGGTCAAGGATATCGGCAATTGATGGCCATTGGCGTGAATGGGCTAAATAAGTAGTACATTCGCTTTAGAACTGTAATCTTGTAGCCCTAGTCTTCTGGTTTGAGTCCTTTCTAGCTACGATCAAAGTGATAGTAACCATTTCCATACACAAGGCTGAGGATCTAAGGACAGGTAAGTTGAAGGAAATAAGGGTTTTTTTCCCCCCCTTAAGACACATAATGCGTTTCTAAATAACCAGACGTCTGTTGGGGTGCCCCAAGAAAGCCGCAGTTGAGCGTAAGGGTCAATAGGAGCGCTAGCAAGGAATTAAAAGTGTTGTCGTTGTTTCTACAACAGGACCTTAGACGTGATGCCAAGGGAACAGAGCAAGAGGATAACTTCGTCATTGAGATGGCCAAACCCGTAAGGCTGGCGCACGTTTTGTCTTTAGTGGTTTGAGAACGGAGTGAACTGTAAGCTTGCCAAGCTGTTAAGGCTGACTGACCTTGGAGTATTGTACAACTAAAAAGCTGCAATCACTCCTGCTGCTGGAGTTTTTTGTTAACTTGCGCAACTTGAGAAGTGTTGACGCCTCTTGCTTTATTGCTAGATCTATATTTACAACCCCTTTGTATCCTTGGTATTAGATCTAGAAGACAGAGGGTGTGTTCCAAATGGTCCTGAAGACGATGCCTATCCTCCTGGCCAGCTCTTGCGCAAGATGTGGCGCTACTAACCTGCATCCATCTATAAAGATGTATTCCGCCATCTTAATGTCTGCTATGTCCTGGCACCACTATAAGTCAACATTCAAAGTTGCGTGCACTATCAAAAACAAGAGCTTAATTCTCTTAGCTTTCTTCTACACAGTCTTCATACTATAAAGGTCGCCCATGGCAGCCACCATTTTATAATTTCGCCCTTTAGCGTAGCGAACAGAAAGCACGTCCGCGACTTAAGCTAACTATCACTGTGGCCGTAAAAGTTTCACTGTAACCTGTTAAAGGACAGGCCGGCGCGGAGAAGCTTAACAATATAGTTGGTGCATTCTCGTGTGGTGGAAGGCTGAGTAGATACGGCATCGGTGGACGGAGTTTGCTATGCACGGAAACCGGCAAACGAGATTAGGATGAGTCGTTCGGGTGGGATTGAAGAGATGGACCGGCTTGGAGGGACCGGCACGAGAGAGAGGCTAAGTTGGTGTCGAGCTTCCTTGGTTGTCAGTGCTATAAACCTGACTGGACAGGCAGCATTGGCTTGTGAGCTGGGTGGGAGAGGGGACAGGACAATACTCCCATTCTTTATCTTCGAGTGATACCAAAGCTTGGATAACCGAGTGGTATTCCTTCAGTTGTTTTGCAACGGGGTCATCTTGTTTGGATTATATAGAAAGGGAGAAGAGACCTCTGGGATACATGTCTCTGCTTGTTAGGTTGTTGAGGGGCAAACCTTAACGTGCTTCCAACGGAAACGAAATCCCATTCCGTCTTGACCAATAGCAAGATAATTTCGATACACAAGCACAGTGTAGTGTCGATAAGGTCTCATCTGACAGATGATAGATAATACTGTGCGGAACTCGAAGTCCAACAGACTGGAAGAAGCGGGGTTGACTCGAGAACGTACAGATCATCAAAGACCTCGCTCAAGTCTTAGCTATTCAGTCACATTCGAAATTCAAATATCAAGTCTCTCTTTTTAACACAATACCATGGCTTCCTCTGACTATCGCAACATCTACATCGTCGGCGCTCAATGCACCGGCAAAAGCACCCTCGTGAACATCCCCTATAATACTTGGGCTTATGTTTACATATTTCTCGCCGTCTAACTTGACTATTGAGCCCAAGCGACATTTGGTGTATTATTAACCGGGCATGACATCTTTATCTATCTGGGGCTGTCGAAAACGGCCTAATTGATGTGCCAGGAAGAATAATCTCGAGAAATGAACGCTCCTTGCTGCGCCACGAGGGTAGCCTCAAAGCATTTCTCAAAAGCACACTCCGTCCCGTCGCGTGTAAGACACAGGTTAGTCAGAGTCTACAACTAGGAATTTTATAGCACAGTGCCAGAAAGGGGGGTCTTCCCCTCTTCACATCACTCATCTAGTCCGAATCGATCGGGGCTGTTCCGTCCCTAGTTGGCATCAGCCATTCTGCTCCGAATCGGATGATAGTTTGTATCTCGTTGAATGAAGTGTGCCATCGGAACTTGGCAGGTAGGAAGCCAAGGTCCGAGTACGAGCGTTGGAAAAGCCATCCCAATATAAGCTTTGCGCCCGAGATTTAGCTGTCTATAATTAATCATTCGACCGAAACCCTGACATACTTTGACGGGACTTGAAACGTCCGACGAAACTCAGACGACTTCAGGGTCATGAGGCTCAGCATCTACAGGATAAAATCATACAATTGTATGTGGCCCACAGCTTCTTGTTGACGAGTCGCAAATGCCTGGAGGACGCCCGTTCTAGAGGCTTTTCTTGATATCGAGTTGTCCACTGTCAACGTCGTCTAGGACAAAAGAGGAGAACATCTTTAAAAAAAAAAATGGAGAACACACGCCAAACTCGCCTCGGAACCATGATTCCCATTATTCTTACTGCCACCTCGCTGCTGCTTATGCTTCTGTGTGCTCTGTACAGCGGGAGGGTCGGTTTATTTAGCAATGGCTTTGCATTCAAGGTAGTGTATCCTCTGTCAACGGGACTTGCACACGGCTAATAAGACCCAAGGATAATGTTGCTCTAAGTGTTCCTGCAGAGAGTATGACCTCAAACAGAGACTCCCGATGCCAGGAAACGCCTCTTGCCCCGAGACAGCTCCTTCCAAACCCGATTCCACTACTTGATGCTGTGAAGGACCTCACACAACTCCTATCCCAACCAAACGGGCCCCTCGGCGCCAATGGACCACTGGGTCCTGGTGGTCCTTTGGGTAAAGGTGGTTCGTTCGGCCCTGACGGTCCCTGTGGCCCTGCCGGCGCTTTCGCTGTCAATGGCCCCTTTGGCCCAAATGGCGTGTTTGGGCCTGCTGGACCTTTCGGCCCTACCGGAGCATTCGGACCCGACGGGCCCTTCGGTCCCGCAGGTTCATTTGGCCCTAATGGACCATTTGGTCCAAATGGCTCTTTTGGTCCTAATGGTCCGTTTGGTCCTAATGGTCCGTTTGGTCCCACTGGTCCTTTCGGTCCTGACGGTGCATTTGGCCCTAATGGAACGTGTGGACGCGGCGGTGGTGTTTCCGGCCTTCCCGGCTTGCCTGGTTTAAATATCCGGTTCCTCCTGGAAGAACCGCTAGCAGGTCAGAACAACTCTGAACAAATTATCGTTGTCTCTCTTGATTGATTGCTGATATTTTCCTCGCAGGATGCCCCAACCGTGGCACCTCTGTACGGCTCGACGAGCTATTCTCAAAGACCCGAGCCGTAAGCTTGGCGGGGAATGGCCTCCTGCTCTTTTGTTCTCTCGTGGGACTCAAGGCCGAGGAGAAGGCCGTAGCCATTTCCGCAAACCTCGTCTTCGCCTCTATAGTCATCGCAAGCCATGTGCTTAGCGCAATCTTCGCAATTAGCGATGATCTTATACGTGAGGGCCTATCTTGTTCTGCTGGAGTCGCCAGTACCGCTCAGAGTGTCATGACCGTCGCTATCATTTGTCTCGTTAGTGCTGCCTTTACGTTTGCAGCCAGCATTCTCTGGTCTGCTGATTTGATTCTGGAGCTTCGCGGTCTCCACCCTAGAGAGCGAGGCTTAGAAACCGAAGTGAAAAGCCGAAATGACATTTCGACCTAGGGGTTTGAGTCGAGGAGACTATTGGCACGCGTCACTGCTCGGGCACTGTCACAAAAGTAAACCTGCCTAAAGGCAGCTTCCTAAAGAGTAGGAAACGCGTAAAAAGGAGATTTGTTTACCTACGTGATCTACCATACAATAGATCGCATCCACGGCAGATGGGTATGGCTGGGACGAAATCAAGTGTCCCATATCCGCAGCACTCGCAACCAAACGGCGGTAGTTTCTCTTCTTCAACTATTTAGCAATCGACATGCACAAATCAGCTTCAGCTATCGAGGTTGTAGATCAGTAAGTCGAGGAACCCACTTTCCGCCCACCCAGAAATAAAGCCATCACAACTAACACTACTTTTCAGTATTGATGTCCATCACAGCGTAACCCAACATGGCCGCACTTCCAGGGTTTGGAAACTACCTCGGTCATCCAAATGGGGCTCTTGTTGTAGCCCTTGATTAGAGCTGTGGACGCCATCTGAAGCCCATCCCGGCCCATCTCTCTCGCATCATCCACGTTCCAGAGCATCAAGATGTTACCTCTCATCTCCCCCTATACGATATAACGGAAACCTATGCCAAGGCCGTGAAAACAGAGCTCATCGGGAGCAACAAGTACAGACTGAGCTCGGCTATGATAAAGAGACCGAACGGAGACGATAGTACATGGGTGCAACTCCAGTGCGACACCTGTGGTTCACTATCTCGCATACGTTACAAGATGGAACAGTCACAGTGCCCGCCAACCTCGAATGGCAAGTCCTCCCAAAAGAGCTTGGAACATTACGATACACACTCGTGGACACGGCCGAGGTTGCCGAGAACGGCGAGCCAGTCATACATGCCATCTATCACCATGCTGGAATCGCTTTTGGCCTGCCAAGCGACTACATCGAGGGGGTATTGTTGCTCTCGGACAATCTCACGGGCGAAGCCGAGGCGTTGGCGGTGGCCACTCTTCTTGGACTGCTCCGACAGGTTCGGTCCATTAACCAGCCTCCTCCGAGACCAAGTAAGAAATCATTTGTCAGCCGAGTCCTGGGTAAAATCTGAGGAACGCGTCCACATGATCAGGGAATGGGTTTTTTGATATCCGAAGTTTATCTGGAATATTGTTTGCTTTTACGAGGGAAGCGACCTGTAATACACCGAGTAGTCAGATTGGAAGACGGCATTGGGCTGTAGATACCCATGATTTCGACCATTAGTCAGTTTTTAGCAAGTATGGAATAAGCATCACTGTGAATTCCACTTTGGAGCAGCATCAAGAGTCTTGGCATCATAATATTCAACATCTCACACGTTGTCTCTTGGAGTCAAACATAGCTTATTTGTAAAAAAACCAATCATCAGCATACACCCCACCGATCGACATCTCGAGTATGACAATTTGAATGAATCATGGGATAATGAAATGGTAGCCAATCGAACCAGCACATTGCCATCCTCGACAGTTAATTCAATACTGACTTGAGCCAAGCCTTGGGGCCTTTACTGGGCGCTTCTACATCGACCACCTTCTGGGAGCCCTTGAAAACTTCCGTCTCAAGCGGCGTCACTCCCATCTTCCTGGCTTCGCTCTCCGTGAAGGTTCCATAGTAATCTACATCATCGATGACGCCAGCCTCTGGGGGTGGCCACATGGTGTTAATGCCCAGATGCAGGAGGAACGAGATGGTGAAGCCAAGAGGGAATGCCAAGTAGTAAAGGTTGATCCATGCTGTGCTAACCTTGACACTATCAGGAGTGACGCTGGCCGCGAACCCTGGTAGCTGCGTCGCAAAGCCACATACCCAGGCTACGAAAGTGCGCGGGTTGATTCCTTTCCAGTAGTAGAAAGAACCGTCGGGGTGAGGGTGATACAGGTCTGATAGCTTAATTCTCCGTCGACGGATGATGAAGTAGTCGCAAACCTGGATGCCGATCACTGGTCCCAGGAAGACGCTGTAGGCGGAGAGAACACTGATGAAGACGGATGCTGACGATAGAAGCTCCCATGGACAAAGCGCAATGCTCAGCACGAGACCGATGTAAGCGCCGCGTCGGATGTTGATGTACTGGCTGAACAGGCCCGCAAGGTCCATGCCGGCAGAGAAGGCGTTGTCGACCGAGTTGATGCTGAGCTGGATGCAAAGAAGACCGAGGCCGGCAAAGAAGGCACCAGCGCGGCTCTTGGGGCTGTAGTCATTGTCAAGCCACGCTTGCACGATCAAAGGCGGATTCCAGATCGGTTCTCCGTAAATGACGCCAGTTGCCGATGCAGCAATACATCCAAAGATGGGAAAGATGGCGCCGAAGAAGATGATGCTGAACCATTGTCCGAAAACTTGATCTCCCGGCTTGCGAGCGAACCGACAATAGTCGGGCTGGTTCGTCAAGCCGACGGCGATGCTGCCAATGACGGTGGTGATTCCGTGCACAATCTGCCATCCGAGCTCGCTCGAGGACATGGACTTCGACCCTTGCCTGACAAGAGAACCGGCGTCGCCTGCAGCTGCCAAAGCCCAGATCATGATACTCACCAGGGTGGCTGCTGAGATGACGTTGAAGGCGAGAAGAATCTTTTGGATGCGCTCGGGTCTGATGTAGAGAATCGGGATAAGAAGGATGTTGTAAAGAATCCAGCCAATGAAGCCCTTCGATGTCAGATGCGAAGACTCGGGGAACACGTTCCCCAGTGATTCGAACGAAGGGAAGATCGCAGACAGACTAGACAGCGCGTTAGAGTCAAGTGGTCGTTAATCACCGATCCCTGGCAAAGCCCAAGTTCACCTACCAGTTGACAACTGTCAGGCCGCCAGTCCATGATTGCACGGAGAACCAGACAAGACTCAGAATGATCCTTTGGATCAATATGAGATACTGTCCGTAAACGCCCCATATGTAGCGGGATAGCACGGGGAACCCGATGTGCCATTCAGCGCCTACCATGCCGTTGGCTATGGCAACGAGGGCGATGATGACTTTCCCAACAATGATGGCAATCACGCTCTGCCAGACTGAGAGCCCTGCGGCGACAAGAGATGCTCCCAGCTGCCAGTTGGAGACTGTCGGCGCCTTAGTTGACGGATTCTCAGCACCACACAACACAAGAGATACTTACTGGCCACTTGGTTAGTCAACCAGAAGTAGATGAAGGTCCACGACGTCCATCGTCGACGGCTCGGCGGCATAGGCCGAATGTCGTCGTTGATCCAGACATTGGACTCGGCCACCTCGCTGTCGGGCAGCCGCAGCCACCTGACGATACCGCTGAGCTTCATGTCGGTTGATGCACAGGAACTGCGATCACAACCTCCCGATTCTGGGATCGAGGACAAGGCCTTGGTTTAATGGGTCCGGCTTGGGAAGAAGAAAACAGCATGCGGCGAGATGCAGCTCGTACGCCACTCTTACATCTGGGTATGACTTCAGGTACGTTGCATCGGGCGCCCGCTCAACTGTAGTGCATGCCGTTTCATCCATGACCTCCACTGATAGCGAGCGCCGCGTGGTGTTTCCCAGGGCACTAATAGCTCTTATCATTGGGGTCAAACTCCAACCGCTTGATAGCCAGGTCGCTGGTGTTAGATGCCTATCAGAGTTCGACCGGGTTGTGGAGTAAGGAGATGATAAGAGCGACTCTGGACAAGATTGCAACGTCTCCAAGCTGGGGTAGCCAGGGCCACCCCGCAAGCTCGCCCTTGGATATCAAGGAACAATGTCATTTGACTGTATTGTGATCGGAGAAGCTTTACGCTTGTACGGATACCTGCTTGCTTAAACCTGCTTATCTTGCTACTACCTCCCCCAAAGTTTCCAATGCCGACCACCGAAACGGGCTCTGGCTAACGCGATACCACAGACGTGGAGCTGGTTGTTTCTATCCCTTTAACCGCTTTAGCCGCCTAGTCGGTGGGACGGTATCTGGCGAGCTAGAGCTCTTGTAAACACCTTGCGTAATGGGTGATTTATCGCGAGGTGACTGTCTGGCGGCCAAGGAGCTTATATGATACCCTGGCACTCGGCCTGCCACACACTGGCCGAGAAGACGAATCATTCCTAGAAGTTTAGCCAAGTGTGTGGTGCAGTATCGCATTACCAGTCAACATGGGAGAGATGCCACCATCACGTAGAACCGTGCGCATTGGGGTCGATGTTGGAGGTGAGCGCAGCCATCATCCATGCCCAAGCAAGTCAACTGACTCCGTGGTCGAAAGGAACGAACACCGATGCAGTTGTCATCGACTTGACCCTTCAACACACCGCCAACCGCGGCGTGCTGGCGCACTTCAAAACCCCGACCACCCCGGACGCGAGCGCCGGTATCGAGACGGCCGTCAGCACCGTCCTCGCGGCGGCCGGATTGACCGAGTCCCCGGGGCGCATCGCCAGCGTCACCATCGGCACGACGCACTTCATCAACGCCGTGATCGAGCGTGATGTGCGCCGGCTGCAGCGCGTCGGCGTCCTCCGCCTGAGCAAGTCGTTCCTCCGAGAGGTCCCCGCGTTCGCCGAGTTTCCCCCGGACCTGGCGGCCGTGATCCAGTCCTACGTCGGCATCGTCGACGGCGGCCTGCACATTGACGGCTCGCAGGAGGCGCCGGTCGTCGAGGCCCAGGTCGTGGCCGAGTGCGCCAAGATCCGGGGGAGCGGCGTCGGCGCCGTCGTCGTGTCCGGCGTGTACTCGCCCATCGACGAGGTCTTTGGGCAGGAGGAGAAGGTCCGCGACATCATCCTCCGCGAGGTGCCCGGCGTCGACGTCGTCTGCAGCAAGGAGGCCAGCGCGAGCATCGGCTTCATCGAGCGAGAGAACGCGGCCATCTTGAACGGCGCCATCCTGCGCTACGCGCGGAGGACCGTGAGCAGGTTCAGGCTCGCCATGAAGAGGCTCAACCTCGCCTGTCCCCTTTTCCTCACGCAGAACGACGGCACCATTCTCGACGCAGCTTCGGCGGCCAGGATCCCGATCCGGACGTTCTCGAGCGGCCCGACCAACTCGATGAGAGGCGCCGCCTACCTCGCCGGCCTGGACTCCGGCGCCGACGGCTCCGCCATCGTGGTGGACATTGGCGGCACAACGTCCGACGTTGGCGTCTTGCTCCCCTCGGGCATGCCACGCCAGGCATCGGCCTATGTCACCGTTGCCGGGGTCCGGATCAACTACTCCATGCCGCATCTCCATTCCATCGGACTTGGTGGCGGCTCCATCGTGAGGGCTGTCGACGGCAAGGTCAAGGTTGGGCCCGAGTCTGTTGGCCTTGAGCTGGTCACTCGCGGTCTCGTTTTTGGGGGCGATGTTTGCACGACAACGGACGTTGCGGTCGCGGCTGGCATGGCAGTCGTCGGTGCCGCGGAGAAGGCCAAGAGCCTGGATCCGCACTTCGTCCAAGAAGCGGTGTCGCGGATCCAGGTACTCTTGGAGGGTGCCGTTGATGTGATCAAGACGTCGCCTGACCCCGTCCCCGTCTTGCTCGTCGGAGGTGGCGCCATCCTTTCACCCGACAGTCTCAGGGGGGCCTCTGAGCTCATCCGGCCACCCTTTCACGACGTGGCCAATGCGGTCGGCGCAGCCATCGCACGCGTGTGCGGTGCGGTCGACATCGTACAAGGTACCACCCACCAGACGGAGAGTGAGGCCATCGAAAACGCCAAGAAGATGGCAGTCGAGCGCGCCGTCGCCGCCGGCGCCGTTCCCGAAAGCATCAAGATTGCCGAGATCGAGACCATGCCGCTGCAGTACGTTGCCAACCAGATCAGGACCCTTGTCAAGGCGGTCGGCGACATTGACCTCCACGCCAAGCTCGGCGAGGTCGTAGGAGGAAGCGGGGACGGAGAGGACGAGGAGCTGGTCGAGGCAACCAAAGATCTTACTCGTGCCACCCACGAGGAGAAGAAGGCCGACCCGGTGACGTACAGGCCCACGGTCGTCCGAAACGCACACGCGGTTGCAGAGTGGCACATAACCGAGACAGACTTGGAGTACCTGGCCGACGGCTGCTATGTTCTTGGGTGCGCTGGCGGCGGAAGCCCGGCAGCCTCCAAGATCCAGTTGCGGAACATGCTCCGAGCAGGTCACACGATGCGCGTGGTTGACGCATCCTCGCTCAAGGAGTCGGATGTGATTTACTGGGGCGGTACGTCTCGGACTTGGCTGAACACATAACCTGGAATCTTTTTTTTTTCCTGACATTTTCCCAGGCCACATGGGCTCTCCGGCAGTATCTATAGAGCGTTTGCAGTCTATCGAGACGGTGGACGCCTTCAAGGCTCTGATGGAGTACCTCGGCCATGGCTCTTTCGACGCAGTGATGGGCCTTGAGATCGGCGGCGCCAATGGCTTGGAGCCCTTCCTCGTCGGCTCATCCCGGTTCTTTGACAGTCCCATCATTGACGGCGACTGGATGGGGAGGGCCTACCCGACATACTGGCAGACCACACTGGCGGTGCATGCCCCGTTGGAGTTGGTTCCCTGTGCCATCGACTCAGGAGACGGCAAGACCATTGTCATGACGAGGGCCCCGAACGACGAGATCGTCGACCGCGCTCTGCGTGCGTCGTGCTCCGAGATGGGGTCGCGGGTGGGCATGGCGGCCAAGCCGACGACCAGCGACAGAGTCAAGAGGTTTGGCGTCCTCAACACGGTTTCGCTCGCGTGGCGCATCGGGCGATGCATTGCAGTCTGCCAGGCCACCAACACCATGAGCACCGTGGCCGAGTCCATCATCGAGGAGGCGGGCGGGGCCGACGCGGCCAAGGTGCTGTTCCGAGGCAAAATCATGAAGGTGGAGAGGCGGCTGTTCAAGGGCCACTCCTACGGCGAAGTACACATTGCCGCCTTCGAAAGCGGCGACGAAGACGAGTCGGCCGGCAACAAGGGCAGGGCCACCGCGGTGGCGGCGGGTGGGACGCTGAAGATTCCCTTCAAGAATGAGAACATCCTTGCCGAGCACACCGACGAGAGTGGTCAGGCCAAGATCTTGGCGGCAGTGCCTGATCTGGTCTCGATCCTGGACAACGAGTCGGGTAGGGCTCTCGGGGTGCCCGAGTTCAAGTACGGATACAGGGTCACGGTGGTTGGCATCACTTGCTCGCCGCGCTGGACGGAGACACAGGCAGGCTTGGACATTGGCGGGCCGAGGGCGTTCGGATACGATCTCGACTATAAGCCCCTGGGCAAGTATGTAGAGCCCAGGAGTGTGTTGGACGAATACGTGCAATAAACGAAAAAGGAATAGTTCCTGAGGACATTCCCACTCTATATAGCCTTTTGTAAACAAGCGGGTAGGGGCTCCAATGCTACCTAGTCATGGTTGTTGATCATGCTTGATTTATCAAGGTATACCTTGCAGTGAGAAGCCGACACTGATCCTTGGGAGCCCAGACAAGCTTGTTATAGACCATCATCGTCAGGTCACCAATCGGGTGGCGTGCAAAGTCAAACGGCATCCGCATGTCATGAAACGGATCCGAGGGCGGGCAAAGCGCGACTCGTGCTCGGCCGCGCACGGTCTGAGAGGCGCCTCTTTGCAACACGAATGGGAGAATATCATTACAAATGAAACTACGTCAGCAGTGAAAGGCCGCCAAGTGATTTCACAAGGAACGAATTCCGTCCTTCTCTACTATTGCGTCGGGCTGCGTTTTGCGTTGTCGAAAGTAACCTGCTGTGTGACGACGGTGGTGGTCCTGATTTGCCCCTTGACGTTCGCCGCTTCATCCTTAACGCCACTGGGGCTTTTCACCCGGGACATCTTTTCCGAGACCGTTGGTGACCCCGAGCTGACGCTGACGGTGTACTCGGGTGCCCTGTCCGGCTCGGATCCAGACATTTCGATATCGTTCTGGATTTGGTGGTTCAGTCTCTCCGTGCTGCTCAACGGCAGATGGCGCCCCAGCTCATGCCTCCCCTGCACCCTGCTGGGCTCGCTCGCGGTTTGGCCTTTGGACCTGCTATGGAATGACGACCCGTCGAAGAGCCGGGGCAGGAGGGCGACGAATATGGGCCGAAGGGTCGGTAGGCATGCTGCCAGGATGCCGATGGTGACCTCGAGAAACGACCAGGTGGCGGCGTCGACGTTGTCCCAGAACGGGTCTTGGGTCTGAGCTGCGACGCGAAGGGTTTTTATGCGAAAGGCGGAGATGATGCAGGTGCTGTTGAGGTTCACGTCAGCCTCCGAGTTTCCAGAGTCTTTTGAGCACCATCAGAGCCAGCACAGGTGGGGGGTGTGGCCACTTACAGGAATCCGAGACCAAAGACAAAGATGAGCATCCGTTTTTGGCGCCGAGGAATCTGGAGCGAGTTGATGACGGGGATCGGCAAGCTGAAGATGACAAAGTCGGCCACGATGTTGACTGCCGCCATCACGTACCAGCTGGCGAGGAGGTCGATGCAGCGTCCCTTGATGGTCGTATCCCAGAAGGCCGCCACGGGCAGGCACATCATCGGAAGCAGGAAGCAGAGCATGACTGTCCAGGCGGTCATGAAAGCCAGACCCCACGTCGTCATCGTCTGCATCAGGCTGTTGGCGAATATCCGGCGGTATTGTAAGAGGATGGAGAGCTTGACGACGGTCGTCGCGACGTTGTACAGGATAATTGAGACATAGAATGACTTTGTGAGGGAGGTCAGATGTCAGCAACGTGTGAGTGTACAAGGCCGGCCTGGAGTTTGCATCGTCAACATACCTTCATGTAGGGAATGTAGTCCTCCTTTGGCTGGACCCAGGAATGCTTGCCAAGTCCCCACGCGGATTCTTCGTGCCGTCAGTATAACGCGTCCCTGATTTCGCAGTGCGAAGCAGAAGCAGACTCACCGAGTCCGATGGCCACTGCGGCCCCGATTACGAGAATCTAGTTGAACGGCATGGTGAGCAGACATCCCCTGGAGAGGCTGAAAAAGGGGCAGGACCGCCACTTACTTGTGCGCCCACCATGAGGACATCATCGAGGCCAAAGGTGTGAAGCATCTTGATCCTCGTAAAGGCTCTCAGTGCCACGGCTAATGTCGACAAGACGGCGCCGATGATAAGTATGGCGAGGATTTCTGCGAAACGGCTCTCGCCATCTCGGGAATGGTCGATGACTAAGGCCTCTGCGGCGGCATCCCTCTGCACATGCCGCACCGCACCGAGTGCTTGGTGGAAGACGATTGCCGTCATGATTCTGCTGGGCGCCGAAGCATGAGATGGTGATGGTAGAACTCGGACTCGAGGATGATGGCACAGAATATAGGCTTTCGATGACAGAACTTAATGAGCGTGGCTTCATTATATTTATCCCACCCCCTTCCGTTCGTGTGGCCTGCTCTCATCTGGACCCCTTGCCCGCATCGAAACTCATGCAGCTGCAGAAGGGCACTTCTGGTCCAACATACGCTAAGACCCGATGTGGAATGTCGGGTCATCTCTGTGGAGGGCAAGGATCTTGCTTGAACGTCGTAATAGAGGCGCTGAGAGTAACTACTAAACTTTTGGTCCGTGGCTCGAGATTTTCCCGTGGGGTCGCTCTCAAAGGGATGGACCGGCAAACGCGCGAAGACAGCTCCGAGAGGTCAACATCTGGAGCGGGGACACTGCAAGTTTACCGCACCATGTTCATGCCGAAACCAGGTCACACCCATGGCGTTCTGCGTGTTCGCCAGGAAGTTTAGCCTTCCCGGGCGACATGCCGAGCAGAGGGGTCACATTGTGTAGTTTGTGTAAGCAGTAGGAACCAATAGGAGCTGCAGTCTCACCGGGGTTACAAATGGAGGTGACAGGGATGGATGGAGGGAGGGAGGGAGGGAGGGAAGCAGGCGGATGTCCTCTCCGGGATAGTCCTTTACAGAATGTACGACTGCTTACGGCTAAGGACAACATGGTGGTGTCCTCCTCCTCCCCCCCCCCCCCTGAGCCGAGTGAGGACAAAAGGAAACGGCCATCACCTAGCGTGAATCGAGTTCGTGCATCACCACGGGGGGGGGGCCTGTTACGAGTCTTAACGGAAGACCAGATCACCGGAACTCACATCTACACGACGTCGGCCGGAGAATTGAAGCCGGCCATTCCCTCCCCGCTAGGGTTTGGCATTCTGGTATTTCAAAACTAACGCAGATACCGGCCCGAGACGCTTGCCGCCTTGCGGGCGTCTCCGACCATCATCCATGACTGGCTGGCTGACTGCACGGGAGGGGAGAAAAGGGTGAAGAAGGACAAGCCACAAGGTGCGACCACACCTGTCGGCGATCACAGACGTCGTCAATCTGCAAATGTCAACGGCTAGCCGTCCTTTGGGACGCTTGTCTAACGTCTGTTCTCTTCTCTTCTGGAAGCCCTCATCCCAGCCCCTGGCCGCCCTGGCACGCTTCATGGCACGTTGAGCGTTGCGCTGTCGTCCGATTCCGGCCTTGGCTTGTCGTTCGCTTGGACTTTCGGGGCTCAGAAACAGGTTAGTGTCAACGGCCGCCGGCTACAGAAATGGAAGAGGGTGCTTTTTCCGATTCCTCTGACTCCCGCATTGAGTCGGCAAATTATACAATGGGCCAGCAATAAGGCACCGACTTACCTGCAGGACTATAACCCACGCGATATTAATGACGAGATCGGCTGTGATAAGTGACGAGCGAGGCGACGTGACGGCCGCCTGGACTCGCGAAACAATTCAGTAGAAAGGGGGAGAGAAAGATAAAACGTGACAGAGTTCATTAGTAAGAACCATCCTTTAAACACGGCAATATGATCGTTTTGCCGATCTGTTTTCCCGCCGACTTGGCCACCCAGGCACACAAAACACAACACTCGAACTGAGCGCAAACCGTAGCCATCTCGGGCGTTGTGGGGCAAAGAAGGGGCAGGGGAGAGAAGAGGCTCATATTCCCATCCGGCCGGAATGTTGGGTAGCGAGAGAAAGTTCAAGGATCGGAAGACTGGTTCCCCATATGAGTTCTCATGACTCGAGAGCATGTCATGTCAGCGCATTCCAGGATATCCTGCGCCGCCCGTTGGTTCAGCTGGTCTGCACGGCGCGTCCAGGCATCCCGCCGAGCGCTGAAATGTTTCTCGGACTCTGCCTCAAGACGGTGGGGGGGGAGGAAAACAGGGCGGCCAAGGAGAGCAATTTGCGAGGTGGCCGCACCGTGAGACGAGTGCCAACCAACAGACGAACCTGAAGTGTAGGTTCGACGAGGTCTCAGACAGGAACAGCAACGCTCTTTGTTGACGCAGCCCTGGCCATCTCTTCTTGGTTAGCGGCTGTCCGGTGCAAAACGATGGTGTCTGGTGAGTCCCCATCATGTCGAGGATCTCTTCTCCTCTTGGCTCGCCAGAAGACCGTGTAACCCAGCAGAGACGAGGGCCTGCTGGGCCATCGCTCAGCAACGATTGGTCCGCATTATTTTTACACATAGTCAGAGGGGCGGAGGGGCGGAGGGGGGCCAGGAGCGCAGCTGAATGCCACGAGATGGGGTTTCATCCGCACGCTTAAACCCGATTTAACCCCGCCGCGGCTAACTAGAACCGCTGCCCATGTCGTGAGGGTGTTACGAAGTCTGTCGAGCGACGGCGTACACGTCTGAGCTGCTCACCAAGTTGATACCGATAAAGTCTGAATGAAGATCTGCGTCGGGAAGAGAAACATCAGGAGGTGAATCGGCCTCGAGCCCCACTAACAAACGGATTCACAGCATTTTACGCGGGAGCAGCGCGAATGTCGATCAGCAAAGCCTGTCTGTTGCTCCGGTCCCCGGACCACGAGCGTGAAACTGGCCCGGAAGCATGGTACTACTGCGAGTTTCTTTTTTTGCTGGTCTGGTAGGAAGTAGAAACAGTTACAGAACGACGCCAGCAAAAGAACGTGATCGATTTTGAAGTAGGCATGATCGTGGTTGCGCAACCGGGGCGTGTCGACGCCACTCTCTCCCCGGCTTCTAGGACTTTCATCGGCTCTATCTCTAACCCTTGGCCGCAAGCACGCAAAAGATCGACGACCACGCAGACACGTGCTCGCCGCGGAGCGGGCGTTGCAGAAGGGGATCGAAATGAGAGAAGCAGAATATCCATACCAATGTTGGATACCTGACGCCGATCCCAGCCCCCGCCGCTCAGCTGCCCCCCTGATCGATCCCCTCCTCCCTCGCCTTGATCTGCAACGCCAGAATCTTGGAAAAATACCGACACAGCGCGAGGTTTCCTCCCATGAACCAGAAGCCCGGGTGACCAGAGTCGCGCCACATGGCCCTGAACTCGCCCTCCCCGTCCCAGCCCCAGACGTCGCCGATCCGGTCGGCGACCGCGTCGCCAAAGATGTTGCGCGCCTCCGTCCGCATGTTCTGGTACCCCGTCGCGAAGACGATCTCGTCGGCCTCGAGCTCCGAGCCGTCGGCGAACCGCAGGCCGCCGGGCAGCACCTCGGCGATCTCCTGGCCGCCCTTGATCTTGATGGCGCCGTCGATGATGAGCTGGCTGCAGCCGACGTCGATGTAGTACCCGCCGCCGCGCTGGAAGTACTTGACGAAGAAGCCGGCGCGGCTGGGCCCCATGTCGAGCCGGAAGCCGGCCTCCTGTAGGCCGCGGAGCAGCTCGGCGTCGTTGGCGTTCTGCAGCTCCGTGATGCCGACCTGGAGCGCCTTGAACACCTCGGCGGGCATGCTCCAGAGCCAGAGGTCGGCGTCGTCGACGGGCGGCGAGTCCTCGTCGTAGACGCCCTTGAGGCCGATTTCCGTGATGGAGTCGGACGACACGACGGACGTCGAGCTCCGCTGCACCATGGTCACGTCGTACCCGTTCTCGTAAAAGTCCTGCGCGATGTCGTGCCCCGAGTTGCAGGACCCGACGACGACGGCCCTCTTGCCCTTGGACCCCGGCCGCGCGCCAGAAAACTGGGAGCTGTGGCAGAGGCGGTCGCCCTTGAACCCCGACATCCCTTTGATGTCGGGGAAGAACATCTTGCCGGAATGCCCCGTGGCCTGGATGACGTGCCGGGGATGCAGCGTCCGCGTCTCCTTGGTCCCGTCGGGCTTCTGCCGGTCGAGCGTCACCGTCCACTGCCTCTTTGACTCGTCCCAGGTCGACCCGGTGAGCGTCGTCGACATCCACACGTTGAGCTCGAGGAGGTTGGCGTAGGCCTCGAAGAAGTCGGCCATCTTGTCCTTGGGCGTGAAGACGGGCCAGAAGTCCGGGAAGCTGATGTACGGTAGGTGATCGTACCACACGGGGTCGTGCAGCACGAGCTGGTAGTACCGCTTGCGCCAGCTGTCGCCCACCCTGCCGTTCTTGTCGACCACGAGCGCGTTGATGTTGAGCATCTTCAACCGCGCGGCGACCGTGAGGCCGGCTTGGCCGGCGCCTAGATGATTTGTGAGTTACGGATCCTACTTGCGACGCGAGGATCGCGCTTACCGACGATCACGACCGCAGGCTCGCTATCCACGTAGTTGATGCTATCTTCCCGCTTGTCCTTCCAGTTCTTGCTCTCCCGCTGGCGCACATGCTCGACTCCCTTCTCCCTCCGGTGGCGCAACGGTTCTTCGTGGCCCTTCAGTCCACGAAGGACAGTGTAGAAGGTGAAGATCTCCCATTTGTCCCCTGACTGGGTCAGCCGCACCACACCCTCTGCGGGCCCGACTTCGGTGTCGGCCTTGACGAAGAACTGGAGACACTGCACTTGTCCATGGGCGTCCACCGGGGCGAGGTGAGGTGCCCGGTAGGCCGTCGAGGTGTCGATGACAACTGCCTTTAGGCGGCACGCCCGGTCGAGAAAGCTTTGGATGTTGTCTCTACCTTTCAGGGTGCGCAGGTCCCACGAGAGGGCCAGGTGGTCCCTCCAGTAGCCGTCGGAGAGGAACAGTTGTGCGAGGTCCTTGTAGTTCCTGGACCTCAACGCGGCGTTGAAGGCGTCGATGACATCTGCCGCGGCTTTCCCCGCATCAACAGATGTCGAGCGGACTGAGGGGGGATACGCGCGAGGCGGAAGATTCACCGAGCCGGGCTCAATCCGCTCGCTTATCGGATAGGCTCCTGTCATGGTTTCTGTTTGGTTTTGAAACCTACGAGAGCAGTTGTTGATAATAATGAGCTGTGGGCAGCGAGAGATGGGAGATCAGCATTAAAGATGGGATAAACAAAGTGAACCTTGTGAGCCGACGACTTCCCTTTGCACATAAAGACTATTTGGTTCCTCCGCACCGGAGGCTGTGATGTGACATCACCTGACAGAACCGGAGCAACAACTCACTGTGAGTGGTTCCTGCGGAGATAGATGGGGGCAGTTGGAGGAGACGGCATGCGCAAGAACTTTCCGAGACTTTCATACCACCGCCCAACTCCCAACAGTTTTCTGCCGGGCAGGTAGAGTTTGGTGGACAATGCAGATCGCCAAGGTCGAGGTCTAGCTTGTCCCTCCCAATCACCGCCAAAATAGCGCGCCACCGGCTACATCGATGCGGGGGAGTAAGATATAAGCCGGCCTCCCGGTCAAATCACAGAGCTCGAGGTGTCGTGGCCAAGTGCGGGCGCCAAATGCCCTGGATGGTGGCTTGAACTCTGTCTTTACACCGGACCCGCCGGTCACACTAGCAACAGCTTCTCCGCAACTGATGTCGCGGGGTCGGAGAAGCCAGCTTCGCATACCTAGTGCAGGGTTGTGAGATAGCTGTAAACCTTCGCCTCAGGGTTGGAGTTACAGCATAGTTTTCGTCAACAATCTTTACATGTAACTGATGACAGCTGCAGATCCAAGTCCAAGTCCAATGCTATCAGTTCTACCCACGTGACGGCGTATCCCTACGAAGATACCATCAACCTAGGTACATGTTACCACAAGGGCTCAATGGCCGACTCGACCCGTCTCAAGCCAACGCTAGTGGGGGTGCAAAGTGCGGGGAAAGCGCGGGAACAAGCACAAGATCCCAGGGCGAAGGAAGCCAGCCGCCTCCGGTGGCCCATATCCGCGTTGGTTGCCGAATCACAGGCGCCGCGCCTCTGTAGTCTGATCTAGTGGATGGACGGGTCTGACAGATTATCGTTTGGAGGTTGCATCTGACACACTTTCTACTCGTAATAGTGTATTGTCTAAGTGGTTCTCACATCTAGTGGGGTTTCAGCAGCCGTATAGCGCGTATTCTTGATTGTGTCAACTGAGTCTGTCGCTTCGGATGGTGTTGAAACAGCTGGAGCTTACGGCTGTAGACGGGCTACATGGACCTTAAACTCGCTAAGAAAAGGATTTAGAGTGTGTCATACTAAAAACGACGCCGTTAGTGGCAGAGCAGTAACTAACGCCTTATTATATAGGACCTATAGGTCACAACAGAGTGTTATTTACGGCTAGACTCATAGGCACTCAGCCAAGAGACATTTCAAGCATTAATAAATCTCCCATTAGTAGGGAACACTCAGATACTCAAGGAGACCTATTACCAGTAACTACTTATATTGTCAGTGTGATAAGGTAGCACGTCTTGTGGTTTTAGTATCCAGTAATAGAGAGTCAGCTCACCCGTGATAGAAATCAGACGCCGGCATATCTGACAGGAAACTGACTTTAAGCTTACCAAGGCCAGACATAGCGTGATAAGGTGAACGCTACAATTCTCTTAAAAATTGATTATGGAACACACCAGACATCAGGGGATAATACGGCCAGGCGTAAATTTTATAGGGTAATGTGTAGGTCGATAAGAGACATTACCTAGTGTATGTACTACCAGACTTGCCAGTATGAACGAAAATATAACAGTCCTGACCGCAGGTTTGGGTGTCTTGAGTGATAGGAGCGCGACAGTATCGTAGTTATAACTGCGGTTTCTCTCATGACTTTCAAGGCACAAATATTGGCGGCTGATTTATTGACATTTAAACAAATAGACGTATTGTGGAAGTTTCGTCTGCGGATTCAAGTTCCAGAGTCCTCGAGAGTTTTCCGAACGACCGAAAGAGTACACAACAATCGTCAATTGCCATATGGTTGACATATCTGAACTGGCGTATTGGCGGAACGATAGCTTGGCTATTAATGAGCCCGCAGGAAATTTGGCAAGACAGCCAGTCCCCTCCTATCGACTGATTAGGGAACGATGGGCCGCTACATTCGAGAGAGCGAATTGAAAAGCATCATGGATCAGTTGAGCTGTAGGCAAACCGCTCTTCACAAGTTTCTTTGGATACCCAATTCAGCAAAAAGTCCCGTTGGACGTGGTCACTTGGACTCAAAACACTTCGCCGCACGCAACATTTGTCGGTATGACAGGTCGATACGAGGGAAGTCGAGCCAGGTCACGACAGGCGAAGACACCACCCACAGATCGTACTCTCTTGGCTGACGGAAGAGCGCGAGAGCGATCCGGCGGCCTAATAGCCCCACGTGCCGCACCGCCGTGTCCGCCGGAGAGTCAAGCAGATTGGAATCACCAGCTGAAGTCCTTTCGCCTGTTGAGGTTTCTTAGTCCAGGATTGTTATGAGTCTATTAGAGAGTTTCTCGCCTAGGATGACTGTGAGAGGAGGCCCTCTCTTATGCTTCATGATACATACCTAAATGTAATCTTTTGTTGATTTAGGAGTCTCACTTTCCGCAAAAAGTGAGTTGCGCAATAGGGGATGAGAATAAATATGAGAATAGCATCGTCGCTGTCAATGAAGCTGAGACACTTGCAGCTAGCCAGCCGAGAGGCGGCGCACAACTATCTCCCCCATCGGATCAGCCGTAGAGAGCTTGCCAATGATAGGTTCGATCATGATGGGGTCGACATCGCTATTCTCGGACGCCCCATCGGCACCTCTCATGCTCTTCCACCACTGGCAGAAGAAGTTGTTCCGGGTGGCCCAGACCTGACTCGCAAGCTTGGAGGCGACAGAGGCAAGCAACTCGTACCGCATGGAATGGAATGGCACTCATCTGGACTAGCGAATCCCTTGGTGAGGCCTGTTGCTATATTTCGGGAGAGCAGACTTGACATTGACAGGTTATGTTCACCCCGTTTTGCGAAGCATCAAGTCGCCTTGGCAAGGAGGTATTTGCCCCATCGATGACAACGAGACCCGATGCTCGTCTAGGTCACCACTCCACAGCAGGGTAGAGAGAAAAACGGAATATCTGTACGTCGGGCCGCGATTCCCTTCATAGACTCTCGGCTGCATATGCTGAGCATCGGTGCCTACTGGCCCGACCCTGGCACATTCCGAAGACGGTACCGAAGCGCCGTGGTGCGAGCGGGTATCCTTTTCCCACTGGGTGGGCATTCCGTCCCGGGTAAAGTGATCTGCAGCAGGGTCTTCCCGCCTCTCCTCGGTGCCCTCTGGGGCCTCCGTTTCAGGTGAATCCCACAACGGGTGCGTCGATCAGAAATACTACGTAAGAACAAAGCTCACGGCGGCAAAGTTTTCTTGAGGGATCCCTCGTGGAAAGACGGAAGTTGGACGGGTTTGGCCCCGGGGAGACGGGTCTACTATGACCTTGGGTAGGTTGATTATTGGCTCAGTTTCCGGATCCGTGGAGCTACAACAAATATACTGCGGATCCGAACACGGAGCCATTCAATACTCATCAAAGCATGTGATCAACCACCGACAATTGACCATGGGCTGCCTGGGATTGACGAGCAAACGTGGAATGTCGCCCGAAATTGACAGCAGCAACGGCCAAGCCATGCAGGAACAGGAACCCGTTGGCGCCTATAGGTCGAATAAGGCGAGTCTAATGGATGCCAGGCAATCTATTCTGTACAAGAAGCGTTGGTTAACCCATGTCTTTGTAGGCTCCAGTCTCTCCCTTGCAGGGTGTGCAGCTGCAAACAAGGTGGGATGTTTAGATGAACAGGACCACGAACACTAAGAATCGGCGCATGAGCTTAGCTTCGCGACTGTATCTCATTGAGAATCAGCCCTCGACCACCGATGGTCCTCCAGGGGGCCGATGTCGTCAGCACACTTTAACTGTGGCCACTTCGTGGACACTTCGTCTCCAGTCAACCCTATTATAAGGAGGGAATCCCCGGCGGCAAACGCCACCGTTGGTGGAGAATGGATTCAGCATGCCTGCATCTCGATGTTCCCAAAAGACCGTTGGCCAATTTCGCCGTCTGTAGATTTTCCTCTGGCTGGCCTTTCTCATCGTGGCGTGCCACCTCACCCCCGTCGGACGAGGCCTGCTTCGTCGACCTCAACAACCCTTGCTCACGGTCCTATCATCACCCGTGTCCCCTTTTCGCGCCGGCAAGGCCCAGACCAAAACCGACGATGAGGATGTGGGGTTGAGAAATCTCATCGGGAACGTTGGATGACGGCAGATAGCTGGTGGCTTCAGGCATCCAGGGGGGGGAGGGCGGTGGTGTGTTCGTAGATTAAGATATAAGACGACCTTCTCCCGCCTCTTGGCATGATTGTATTGTCTCTTCCCACCTCGTCCTCAACCATCACCAGTGTTTTTCGTCGTTGTATAAACCACATTCGTTTCTTATCCGAAAATTCGCATTCGTTCATTCCCTGGTGGAAAATCAAACACTTCGTTTTCTTCCCGTCCAATCCTTCCGCACACGAAAATACCGGTCTTCACCACCGCTGCAAACCGCCAGGATGCGCTCTGTTGCTTTCCTCGCCGCCGCGGCCATCGTGCCCCAGGCCATGGCTCACTACGTCTTCCCTGCCCTCATCGTCAACGGAGAGGAGACGGCGCGCTACGAGTACGTCCGCGAGGCCAAGAACTCCAACTCCCCCGTCACGGACGTCACCTCGGACGGGTTGGTCTGCAACATTGGCGGCAACGACGCCAGTGTCCTGGCTAAGACCAAGACCAAGGCCGTCAAGGCTGGCGATGAGCTCGGCTTCACTGCTGAGAGCGACATCAGCCACCCTGGCCCCCTCGCAGTCTACATGTCCAAGGCCCCCTCCGGCGTCGCGTCCTACAAGGGCGGTAGGTTTATTCTCATCTCTACCGTTTAGTGAAACGTATAGCTAATCTAAATCTTCAAGACGGCGACTGGTTCAAGGTGTACGAGCTGACCACCTCGGACATCACCTCCGCCGGTCTCCAGTGGGCCTCCAACGGCCTCCGCAACTTCACCTTCACCCTCCCCAAGGAGGTTCCCACTGGCGAGTACCTCCTCCGCGCCGAGCACACCGCCCTTCACGCCGCCGGCTCCAAGGGTGGTGCTCAGTTCTACATTTCCTGCGCCCAGATCTCCGTCACCGGCGCCGCCTCCGGCACCCCTGCGCCCACCGTCAAGTTCCCCGGCGCTTACACCGGCGAGGAGCCCGGCATTATGATTAACCTGTACTACCCTGTTCCCACGAGCTACACTCCCGCCGGACCCGCAACCTGGCCCAACAAGTGCGTCGACCACACCGGCAACCTCGCCGGCCAGCCCTCGGACGGCGACTGTACTGGCGACGCCGGCGCCACCACCCCGACCAGCCCCGTTGCTCCGGCTCCCTCCAACGGCACTACTCCCGACGCCTCCAACGATGAGGGCTGCGAGGCCGCTGCCGCCCGCCGTCATGCCCGCTCCATGCGCCGCCGCAACACCCGTGCTACCTTCTAAACGCCCCCTGTTTTTGTTCCCCCGAAGCCGCGATGATAGTGGAAGTGGACGACATTTAGGAGCATTTTGTCAAAACCGGGCGAGCACACCACCACTTGGAGGCCTGCGAGTCTAACTCTATTCTTGTACATATATGACTTGAGACACTGGATGTAAATGCTATTCGATATTGGACGATCCCCCTTTTAGAGACGTCCTGATTGAAATATAAAATATCTTTCATACCAATGCGTGGCAATGCCTTCATGGCATTATGCAGCTTCGCGAGATTCCGCCGGTACCGTGGTATCTCACTATTCCGGCCCAAATCGGGCCAAGTCACCCTGTGTGGCACGTATTTCTACGCCCTCTAGCCCAGGCGAACTCCCCCGTAGATATTCGAGCAGTTTCTCCATGCCTCTTCCCACCCTGAGGATGACCATCTGAAACAATGCCAGTGCCTGTCCCTCGATGTGATCTTCTGATTTGTGATTGATCCGCAAGAATGCCACATCATGCAGAACAAGGCAGGCTGGTAACCGTACTCGAGGTGGCCGAGAACGTACATGCATCTGAGGTGGAACACGCTATAATCTGATGATATTTGTCATGATTTCATAATGGATGCCCAACAGATCCGAGTCCTAATCATCGAAATCTTTGGAACTGTGACGCTTAAGGCCCTTTTGTCTACGTCTTTTCACTGCCGGATCTTTCTTCACGCGTGGTCATGGCCCTCGTGATCCCCGCCATCCTCCTCCCAGTCCGGGAACCCGTCGTCAAATATGTCCTGCAGCTTGTCCCTTTTCTTCTCGTCGTCCCACCGCTTGTTCCGCATCACTTTCTGCCACCTTGCCCACTCCGCCTCGTCGAGCAGACAGGCATCTAGCGCGGCCTCCAGGCCCTTGATGTCAAGGCTCTCGCCGATGAAGACGAGCTCCTGCCGGCGGTCGCCCCACTCGCCGCCCTTCTTTATGTCGTGCGTGACGAGCGCGTCGACCTCCGGGTCTCCCGTGAGGTAGTCCTCGGGCGGCAGCGTGCAGAACCAGGGGCGGCCACCGGTCATGGTCAGCATCGCGCCGGCCTGGGACCAATCGCCTGCCCGGTGCGGCCGCGTCGCGAGAAAGAATTCGCCTTTGGAGCGGAAGAGGCGGTTGAAGAGGGGGTGGGCGGTCTTGTTGGCGAGGATAACGTCATTCGCTGGGGGCTCGAGGGGATCTTCTTCCATGTCATCGTCCTCGTCGGCATCGTCGTCCTCTTCCTCTTCTTCGTCGTCTTCCCAATCTTCCTCCTCCTTTTCGGAGCTGTCGGCCTCGTCCTCGTCCTCGTCCATGGCATCCTCATCATCTTCGGGTGCCTCCATTTGGAGAATGAACTTGTCGTACAAAAGAGACCATAGGCGACGGGGGTGAAAAGGTCTTGTTCTTGTGTAGACAAAGTTGCGGACGTTGTATTCCTCGGTCTCGGGCTTGGGAGTAATGGCCTTGCGACCGTTAACCTGAAAACCGGATTGTCAGTCAGTCAATTGCTTTCCCAAGCGGAAACGCAAGATGGGCAAACTCGCCTCGCGCACTGTCATGGCGTGAAGGTCCTGCAGCCAACCAACACCGGACTGGGCGACCTTGAGGTCAAAACTGTTGGTGTTTACAATCTCCTTCACGTCGATCTTACTGTAATTGGCCTCGAGAACCTTGGCCCGCGGGTTGAGCTTCTTGATAAGGTCGAGGACACGAGCGCGGTCAGCATTCGAGACCCGCTTCAAGTTAGTACGTTGACGTTGTGCACGTTGGAGGTGGCGTCGCCTACCATATCAACCTTGTTCAGGACAATGACGTCCGCAAACTCGATCTGGTCGACCATCAGGTCCGAAACCGTCCGCTCATCTTCCGGTACGACGTCGTCTCGCCGCGAGGACAGGAGGTCGCTTGTGTGGAAGTCGTTAAAGATTGTGAAGGCGTCAATAACAGTGACAGTGGTATCGAGGCGGGCGAACTTGTCAACACCGCCAGCGTCGGCTCTGGTAGAAGAAGACCGTTAGCAAGGCCCCTTGAACACAGTGTTGTCGACACTTGAAACCCACAATCTCTTGAGCAACTTCATCGTGTCCTCGTCGAGACCATCGGGACCCTCGCCCAAGGCGGCCATCTGCTCGGCCAGCCTGGCGTCGAAGGTCTCTGCGACCTGTTCGGGCTCGCTGATACCACTGCTCTCGATTATGACATAGTCAAACTCGTGAAGCTCGGACAGGTTGACCAGCTCCTCCAACAAATCACCGCGGAGTGTGCAGCAGATGCAGCCATTTTGCAGAGCGATGACCTTCTCCTCCGTCTTTGTGAGTCGGTGGCTCTTCTTGATGAGGGACGCGTCCACGTTGACACTGGAAGAAACTCGGACATTAGCATTGGCCATACTCCGAGGTTATTGGAGGATCATCTTACGCTCCGATGTCGTTAACAATAACAGCTATCCTAAGACCGTGGTCGCTTTTGAGTATATGCTGCAACAGTGTCGTCTTCCCACTTCCCTATGTCGAATCATCAGTCAGCCTAACAACTCTTTTCATATCAACCACAATGTGTCAACTTACCAGGAACCCAGAAAGGAGGGTTACAGGAAGCGACTTGGTTTGATCAGGCTTTGTGACGTCAACGCCAGAGTCACTGCGGACAAGTTGGGGGGCTTCATCGTGTGATTTGGGGTTCGTGGTAGTCGGGACAGCGATACCGCCCGACTTGACTTTGACCACAGATCCTGTAAGTTTCCTGCCCATCTTGCTCTCGACTCGGGTAACAATTCACTTCCAAACTGAGGCTTGATAGTATAAGGGCAAGATCGTGTCACTCCAATCTCGCCGGAATTGCGTATTTATACAATGTCTACACCAGGCAGCCTTCGTGTCTAACACAACGCCATCAAGGTGTTCAGGAAAGCTGGCAATACCCCAGCCTTTGCAGCATCTCATGGGCGGTGATGTCGCACGACGGGCCATCCGGGTTCTGACGATGCCCCCGGCGATACAACACGGGATTGGCTGGCTGAAGACCGGGGCTGTCATCACCATCGGCCGCCGTTTGATTGGCCAAGGTGAGCTCCAGACGGGCCCGGACACCAAGGAACGCCTCGCTAGATCAGGAAAAAGGGTTTCTCGCGACATGGAAGAAGGGCCAACGGTGAGAGGGCCCTTGAGAACCCTGAGGGCCGCCGGGTCCTGATTGCGAAACGGCTCTTTGCTATTGGTTGCGGGTCGCTATGAGCTTGTGGTTCAGGAAAGGGATCAGCTAATATGACTGAAATATTGATGAGTGTGGTCGTTGTACCGACTGATTTCCACAACTGAGGGCACTGGATTGTCTTCTCTAATGTTAGAGTCAAGAGGGGCGCATCTTGCGATTTTGGAGCTGCTGGTATTTGCCGCGGTGACCTATCGGCGTAAACGTTCGTGGGCTTTCTTTGCCCCCACGCTTGCGCGAGGCAAGACTCAAAAGTATTAGCGACTAGAAGATCAAGTGGATTGATGCATTTTCCTTCTTAATGTTCAACCCAAGAAGACTGGTTTGCCACCTGGACTATCGATGCTAGACCCGTATACATAAGATTCGATGGAAAGAACTATAGCCTATCTGAGCCCGCATGTACTATTCACGGTTTTCGTCTTGCCTGATGAACGCTTAAAGGGGGTTGCACAAGGAATCTGAAAGCAAAGCAGATTTGGTTCCGATATCAATACACTGTCGAGAGCTACTACATTGGACGGGGGCTTGTCGACGTCGGCATGATAGAAACGATGTCTGGTTTGCAAAATCCGGTTTTTAATTGATGATGATTGGCGAATCTCCAGGAAACGTTTCTCCGCGCTGCTGTTGAGCTCTTGAGCTAATACATGGTGTTCCGCTGACATATCATGATATTGACACCCCCTACTCTTCCTCCCTCACTGCCATGGGGCCAACTAAGAGTCAATTGAAGCTTTCCAAGAATAAGTTTAAGACACTATTACGGATTGTGTCTGAGGAGGCTATTATGACGACCTCCACCTTTGTCTTCAGCCACTGCCGAAATTGTCTCTAATATGCTATTAAGCTTCTTATCTCGTGTAACCTTCTGCCGCTTTTGGAACTTGAGACATGAGATGCTACCTCACTGCTAGGATTGTAAATTGGCCAAGGCGATAAATGTTTTTCCAAACCAGCTGGCTACCAAGACATAATGAGATCCATGAGCTCGGAGTCCTCGGCGCGCGTTCCGGGACCGGCTCCGTACCTACTTTGTTTCGAATTATTCCTTCTCCTACGAGTGATGCGCATCTCTTTGGTTTCAACTTAGTCACTCATGGACCGCATTCGAAACTACATTGGAGTATTTTGAGGGTATCCAACGCCCGGGCAAAGCCACGATGAGCGCCGAGACGCAGATTCTCCGCATTAAATATGTATCGGTCCCCGTGAAGGGCGACAAATGCTGAAGGCGTCGTGAATGAAAAGCCAGCCTCCTTACAGAGACGGGCCTATTCAATCTATACTTCAGCGATTACTTCCTGAATGAAAGACAGTTTGGTGCAATGAGCAGGCGTGACGAGCTCGAGTTTCTGCAAAGTACAGTGGAATGTGAGTGGTCTTGGGAATCTATCCACAGGGTGACGAGACGGCTAGGAAATAGTTTCTCAGACGTCTCGAGTCATGTCGGATGTGGCTTTACGGACGCCGTACTGCACAGACGCCACAAAGAGGGAACGAATGCCTTGCTTTCCAGACGGCAACGAGACATGGCGGCGATCTTAGCCTGCAATACGAGATGAGGCCCGTTAGCGATTGTTCATCTGTCCCTTGAGAGCAACTTTTTGTCTCAAATCACATGCCCCGCCCCCCCTTCCAATCCGGAAAAAACTGTACACACGGCCACGCCATAGACTGCCAATGGTTAACGGTGTGTGCGCATCGAGTTCATACAGTCTTCTGTCCAGTGAAGTGCAGTGAAGCCCAGGGTAGCATGAGTTGTGAACATGTGGAGGACGTTGCAGGCGAAAGGTCAAGTCGAGCCGGGTTGCAAAAACTGCGCATAAGGTAAGCCGCGCTGACGGAGGCCAAGGAGATAAAAGAAAAGAACCCGAGAATATTAATAGACTCTTGTTCAAATGTTCCCTCCTGCACAGGCGCGAGACGCCCCTGCGCTTCCAGTTTCACAGTCTACCCCGTGGTGGGCGGCGATGGAGCAAAGGATACCCCAGATACGACACAGACAAGACAGGCCACCCAGCAACACGAGGTTCGTAGGGCCGCAGCTTCGGTCGGTCGACGGCCCAGCTACTCATCTATTTGCTGGCCAGATCGTTGCTTCGGCAAGAGTTGACGTGATCGGTTCCCAAGGATGGATCCCAAGAAAGGGCGAGCCATGAATTCCCCTGTGATGATCATGACTTGACCTTGGTCGAGCCGCTTTGCAATGCAAGTGGCGACGATGATGCAGTTGATCTCCAGCCCAGCCAACGCCGCCAAGGCACGTAGTCATGCTCTTGGTTGCTTTCATGCGCCCTCATGCCGTCTTGATGCGTGGTACCGAACTATTCGGACCAAAATCGACCTCGCCTCTGCCGCTGAGCATTTCCAGAGTCAAGATTATTGCGAGCCCGGAAATGAAACCAGGATAAGACATCGGTCGGCACCTCAATTAAACAGAGACCGAAAAAATGTTTCCCTTCTCCGACAAGGGGTCCCCCCTAAACCCGCCCACGCGAGTCTTTGCCCCCGTTTACCCCGTTTCCAGTGCACACTAATCATCTCCGGCCTCGACGCGCCGGTGTGGAGTTCTCTCAGAGGCGAAATGACGGAAGCCAGGACGCTGTCGTGCCTCGTCCCAGGCCTCTCACCCTCCCTCTCACCCGCTGATCAAGAGCAGAGTCGAGGGCTTGTGACTGCACGTCGCATTTGGCAAGTTTCAGAGACCGGCAGACCGGCGGGGACGCCTCCTCCGGGCGAAGCAGCCAAGAAACGCATCAAACACAGTCGAGGGGTTTGGCGCGGCACTGCGATTCGATCAGAGTGACAGCGGCCGGGGTCCGTCTGAAACACTCCGGATGGGTGCGCCGGGCTGGGCTTTCTTCTCTCATCCTCCTTGCACCTCTTTTGGCCCCCATGGCTCCGACGCAGGCCGAGTTTTCCGGTACCTTGAAGTTGGTGAACGGCTGGCCATTGGAGGATGACGCCGCCCATGACTCTGGCGCGCGCTGGTTGCAACTGTGCCGGTATACTTTCTCATGTCCTTGAGCCAGCATCATCCCATATACCTCTTCGTGTGCACTTGTCGCACGAGGAAGAGACTGTTCTCCTGTTTGCGAAGGTTCCAAGTCGTCTGCAAGCACATGTCGCAGCAAACATACACTCCAATAGCCACCACCCCTGCTCATGTACCCTCGAGGGGTGTTTGATGTGGCAGGCCTCCCTGGACATGGGTCGACTCACAACCTGTCTGTGTTGGGCCAGACGAACGACGCGATATGATTGATAACTATCATGGAGCGCCTACCATCACCGCAACGCTGCTGCTTCTCTTCTTCTCCTGCTCCGCTTCCCGTCGAGAAATCGGCGCGCGATCCAATTCGTTTCTTTCCGTGTGGGCGCTTGCGTCCTTTTGTTTCTTTTCTCTTCACTCTTGGTCGTTTCCTTCTAGACACACAGCTGAGCTGCTCATTTTCCACTCGCTGGCCGACATTCCCCTTTTTATTTCGAAGTTTACCCCCAAGTTATCAGAGTGGAGCACGGGAAGCAGCAGAGTCACAATGGAGGCCACCACAACTTGGTCAACGTTGAGGTGTGTAAACACTAACAACGGCAGGCAAACATCGGTCGAGTGTGCTGACATCCATAATGATAGGCAACGGAGGAGAAGAGCAGGGCTCAAATTTCCTGGTAGACCACGCCACAACTTGGCCCGCAGACAAGAACCAGCAACATCATCCGAGGAAGAGGGTGAGGAAGCAGACGGTGAACAGGAGGCTGGTGAAGAAGAAGAAGAAGAAGACGAGGAGGAGGGAGAGAAAGAGGAGGAGGAGGATGTAGAAGAAAAAGAAGAAGAAAAAGCCGAAGCCGAAAGCGAGTCAGATTCCGACGAACAGTCCAGCGCATCTTCAGAAAGCGATTCCGACGCAGCACCTGGCAAAGGAGCAGACTCAAGCGACTCGGAACAAGAGGATACTCTTCCACCGCCCGCAGCTGAAGGATCGGAGCCAGGATCGCCGGCCCTCCCGATCTCATCACGCCAAACGAACCGCGATGCCCTTCCTCCCGCAAGAGGCTTCATCACGCTCGTACCGGGAGCTCCTCAGCCGACGCCACCCGCGCAACCTCCTCGAGTAACGTCCACACGACAGGCTCAACCGCCGCCTGCGGCGACGCCATCAAGCCAAGCTCCTCCCGCCAGTCAAGCTCCTCCCGCCAATCAAGCTCCTCCTGCCAGCCAAGCTCCCCCTGCCAGCCAAGCTCCTCCTGCCAGCCAGGCTTCTTTGTCTTCATCTCCGTCGCCTTCTGCACCGCCAACAATGACAATGCCCACCGAAACCCCCGGAGTGAACCAACCTCCCCCCGCCGTCGGGAATGCCGCGTCCGGAACCCCTCAATCTAGCCTTATGCCGCCCAACTCACAAACGGAGGCGACGAACACGCCGATCTCCGCCACACCGGCTCCAGCGTCGGCGGGTCCGGACCGCAGTTTCGCCATCGGGATCGCCTTCGGCGTCATTGGTAAGCCTTCTCCCCTCCTCCTCTGAAGGCCCAGCCGTCTGATTTGACTTGCAGCTGTAATCGCGCTCATCATCGGAGCCGTAATCTTTTTCCTTAAGCGCCAGAAGAGGAACAAGAAGGTGAACGCCGTCGCTACGAACATGAGCCAGAACCCCGGAGGCGGCGGCAACGCCTTCTTCCAGAGCGGGCCGGCAGCCGCTGCCACCGACGGCCAACCCGCGCGCAGCACGCGCGAATGGGAGAAGGCCATCGTCGCGTCCTACAGGCAGACTCAGATCGCGAACCGCACGACGAGGGAGATGGAGGAACAGATGATGGCGCAGTACACTGCGGACAGGAACAGGATGCCCGCGCGGCCCAGCCGGCCGCCCACGGCGGACACGGTGGCCACTATCCCGGTGTTTCCGGCACCACCTGTCTCCAACTTCAACAGCAGCTACACCGGCTACGCCATCACACGCGACGCCAATACCGAGAGCTTTTACGACGAGAAGTCCATCCACGAGGTTGCCATGCCCGCGCCCTTGAGGCTTAGCGGATCACCACCACCACGTCGGCCAGGTTCCACAGCGGCACCGTACCCCGTCTCGGGCTACGACCAGGGCTCTTACCGAGAGTCCATCAACATCGGATACCAGCCCTATAACTCGGGTCCCTCCTATCAGCCGCCGCCTGGTCCCTACAGTTCGGGCGCCTCTTATCAACCACAGCCCGGTGGTCTGCCGAGAGCGGAGAGGGGGCCGGATGGGCGTTTCTCCCCAGAGATGGGGTACGCCAGAGGGTATTAGCGTCCTCTGTGCCGGCCGGGAGGTAATATTGGAAAATAACGGGGCACGGGTAAACGCGCAGAGCACACGGTCATTACCGAGACGACACGGCGACTTTCTCGTTGGAACCGGGATAGACCCTCGATGCATCCGACAGACGATCGGATGATGGGCCGTCCGACCCATAGCTCTTGGCGCGTCCCAATCAAAATAAGAGACGACAGGTAACGCCTGTCGCTCGTCTGACCTATCAGAACACTTTCCTTTCTTTTGAATACCCAGCGAGCAGGTCGTCGTCATAAAAATCTGTACTTTATATATCTATACATACTTTGCAATAATATCACGAGATACGATGACCAACCCAGATGGCGGCGTACATGATCCCGTTGCACGAGGAGGCTATTGGCCGGCAACTCAATGCCTGCCAGGCACGAGAACGAGGAGAAAGAGCCATGGAAACGGATGATGCATGCGGAAAAAGCAATTATTGACGCAATATTTGCCTCGTTCCCGTCCGCCAGCATGTTTCCGGCGTGGGGGGTGGAACTGCAGTTGGTCTGAAACGAGCATCGTACCACCCAGGTCATAACCAAAATTAGGCTCGTTAAAACTTCCCCAGGAAATGGCCCGTCCCTCTGTTCTCAGACACCCGATCGAAACATACGGAAGGACGAAACGGGTTCCATAGACTTACCGGAAAGTCGACGCGTGTCTTGGCACCGTATCCGAGACGAGAGTTAGCAATCGACGGAGTATCATCGACTCTGATCGTCGACAATGCTGCTAGCGTGTCAGAGGGCCGGCATGGCCGTCAGCTCACTGCCGGCAAGTTTTACCCCAACAAAACGTTGAGGGTTAAGTAATGGCAAGAGAGTGCGAGTTCCGTCAAGCTTGAGATTCGCTGCATCGTCGTCCCGTCTGAAGCATCCTTGTCCTGTACAAGGTTCTACTCCCCGGGCCATTACCATCAGAACATTTCAGCCCTATTTAGCAGCTAACATTTTGCCGCTTGATTCTACCGCTAGATTCGAGAAGTTCCACTGCGCATTGCATTCAGGAGCCTGTCCCCTTGCCTATTGCCACCAGCAGGGCTCAGATGGAGGGGGTCGTTATGCGGCCTCCTCGATATGGGTGTTTCTCATAGTAGTAGTGCCTGAAAACAAAGTTCGGCATTGCCTGAATACAGTTCCGTGAGCCTTGACTTTAGAATTCGGTACAGCCGACGCCCGAAACCCCAGAGTATCCTGTGTAGCTATTCTTTCAGACAGCCTGTCAATCCGAGCTTGACATTTATTGCGTTGAGCTTGGCAACTCAGAGTGATAGGCAATGGGAACTGTGCCACCAGTTACGCCTGGACCTCGTCTGAAGCAGAGCGTTAATCACATAATTATTTGCTGGCAATAATTGTTGTCATATCCCCCTTGACAGACGTAAATGTCATTCATGGCACAGCCAGTTGTTTTGCATTGCTTTCTTCGTCTATCGGATTTCCTAACCTATCCTTTGCTTTCTCCTCACCCATACTTCTTTGTCTAAGCTTTCCGTCACAGCTTGGGATTCTCCCAATGGGACGGACATCTTCGTCTCTGCAATTTCACGCAACTGGACTTCCCACACACCCAGTTTGTACCTAGCTCTGTCCGCCATTCCCGAAAACAGGTCAAACGACCATCCATGCTTTGGGCATGTCAAGCCTGCGCTCAAGACGATGCCAAAATCCTCAATGTCAAATGGAGTGCCATGCGACAGGGGATATGACGAGTGCGGACATTTCTGGCCATCATTCAGTCAGCCACAAAAACCCAACATCGCTAGCAGACCTTTATGTTTACCCTCTACTTACATGATCGACAGCATGGAACTTGCCCTTATACTTAAAGACAAGGACTTGCTCTTTCAGGTCTCCCTCAATTTCGGCGTAGTTGAGGACATCAGGTGCCAGGAGCACCTCAGTGCTCTGTGAACTGTCCGGTTTGGGAACATGAAAGACCTTACATCCCGGCTTCAGGTCCGTATCACAGAACCGGAGCTCTGAGAGGTTGCCCTCGTCAGTTCCCAGGTCGGGAAATGAGGAGCCGAGGCCGGCGAGAAACCACCCTGCTTCAGACCGAGATCGCGCCCGGAATGAGCTCATTTCCGGGGAATGAAGAGTATGCCACCGGCAAAGATCGGGGCCTCGCTGATTGTTGTGGAAACAATAGTGATGGCATCGCGATTCAGGCTAGTCCAAGAGCGTACCGCGACGGAAATATGCCCTTTCATACTTTTCTAATCATGTGATATGTCACGTGTAAGTCTTGATACTAAACATCGTGATGTGAGAAACCGATCGCTGCAGCTCACATAGTAGCAACTATAATTGAACTACTCTTGCACCCAGATGGATAGCTATGAATTGAAAGCCTGATTATTTGGTTTGGTGTGGCCGAGCCTCCTCTCGTGCCTTGCCCCTTGGCTTTTACACCGGATCCTCGTAAGTCGAAGAGGCTAATCAACGAATGTGGCCAATACGACCGCAAAACAAAAACCCACTGGGCCTAAAACTCATCTCAAAGAAAGATTCCTCAAGTCCAATGGTAAACCAATGACCATACAACTTATCAAGACCTACTTCTTTTTAGCCGCTTTTGTTATTGGTATTCCAGGTGTCATTCGACGCATGAATATGAAGAGTTATATAAACTCTTTAGTAGCTTATTCTATCTATTTATTAAAGTAGATCCCTTATACTATCTTTTCTTCAGAAGAATATTAAGGTAGAAAGAGTAAGTCCTTAGTATCTCTCATAACTAAGAGAAAGAAGTACCGACCCTCACCAAGTCTGACATGGTTGGTTTCTTTAATACGTACATTAAACTAGGCTCAAATGAACGAGCCAAAGTCTCGGTGCATCTGGTCTCGCCGTCATCGTCGTCAGTCACAGGAACCATAACCGAAAGCGGATCTCATAGACCCATCTACATTGAGAACATCGGCGAGTTCCGGGTAGCAATGCAAAGAGGAGTTCACCCCAAGGGCTGAGTATATGAAGTCTTTGCCTGTCGGTGCGATTGGTGGTCCATGGATGATGATGATGATGATGATGATGATGATGATGATGTAGTTAACGTCCAGAGTGAAGAGGGACGTGCTGGACAATGCCGACATGGTCTATACTATCTACAGACTTTATGTGGGGATGCTTCTAGAACAAGGTATATCTATTATATCTGCCGCCGCACTCCTCTGCCGTCCTCCAGCCTCTAGATGTGGCTGTCTTTAGCCCATTAAAGCAGGCCTATCGCACAGAGGTTGGACATCTAGATGACTGGGTTACAGATTCAACTATAACTGGCAAAAGGGCATTCTTAGAGTGTTATTTTAAGGCCTGTGAGGCATCTATAACGAGCCCAAATATCAAGAGTGGTTGGAGGGCATCTGGACTATGGCCAATGTCAATAAGGCGCCCTCTATCTAACCCCATGGTATCCAAGGCCTAGCCAGCCAGCCAGCCCAGCCAGCCTAACAGCCAATAGTGGGATGAAGCCGTATCTGTTGCCCCATGGTCAACCCCTCATCGAACAGCTAATCTGCGGCACCAATTACACCTATTTAGCCAGCTAGGCCAGGATGAGTTAGATACCCATACTATTCGTCACCTATCTAGAAAGGTGCAAAAGGGGTATGATGAGCAGGCCTCCAGAGTGGCATATCTAGAGCAAAAATTACGCCATTTAGAGAGCCAGTTAGAAGAACAGCGGCAGCGTAAGAGAAGACAAGTCCGTATATTTCCTAACAGGGCTTTTGTTAATATATAGGACATCCAGCAGGCGCAAGGGCCGGATATCGGTGATGTAGATAGTCTGGATGAATCCAGGGCATCTTAATTACCTAGTGAGGCCCGCAGTTGTATATGGGTAGGTGGTAGAGATAGTGAAATAATTGATGATAGTGGTGGTGATGGTGGTTTGCGCAAGTAGGGGTTTTGCGGAAGTAGGGTATTAGAATTACCAACCCCTGCTTCCTGCATCATATCAACACGCAACGGTGTAATTCCTCAATTTTCACGACCTCCCATTTTGGGTCTTTGGCGCATGCGATGACGGCCAAGTCAGCGGCCAGCTCGATGTAATCCTACTGCTTCAACCTCCAGGCAGCTTCAATAGGGCCTTCCGCCCCCTGATCCAGTCAGCATACCTCGGAATCTGCCCTGTTTGGGTGAATTCGGCTCAACCGTTTAGGCCAAGGAGTTGGAACAGAGAAAGAGATAGCAAGTAGGTGCTGGTCAAAGATTGAGATAAATTCAGATATAAATACCTGAGTGACCGAAGCCCATCATTATGCCCTACTAGCTAGCCATTAGCCCAGACTGTCATCGTTACTTTACAATACGCATTCCACACCATGTCCTATTACATTTATAACCACAAAGTCATAAAGGCTCTTTTTTAGAGGTACGGAGATCACAACATCGAATACTCTGTCTGTGCGCTGTTACAGAATTTGGGGCCTGATCAGCAAAACCGATAACATGTTACGACCCAACAAGTTACAGGCGACGTTGCCCCACTAGACAACCAGCGGGCGGTACGGCATTTGTACAGGACCAACGATGGGTCGGGACAGGATGACTCCTCGGGTCAGGAAGAACTATGGTGCAAGTCACGTGATGATAAGAAGGACTGACAAACGATAAGCGGTCCCAGGTGAAGGACCGACAACGCCAAGGGCGGTCCACGGTGAAGGACCGACATTGGGATATCGGTCCCAGGCTCAGCAACAGGATCAGGACTTGTATATAGGATGGACTTGGACGCACTCAAGGACAGACTTTCATAGCTCTTCAGCAATCAACTTCTTTGTGATACATTCTCTGAATACCTTTCAGTATCCAACCTTAGTGGTTAATTGACAAGAGCTATACGAGCTACCTTCACGACTATTGACCACCCGACTGATCACCGAGTGATCGACAGACCAGCAAGCCAACACTACTGTTAACCGAGTATCGACCCCAGCTTATTCCTAGCGGAAACCCTACTGTCGGATTACTGACCGTAACATAACAGTCCGATATCAGCTGTACCCTAATAAGAAAATACATAGGGCTAGGGTTAACGAGAGTTTACTGCAAGGTCAAAGGTTAATTGAGTAAATGTACTACTAGGACCCCTGTAGCAGTAGCTGCCTACTGTTGCCTCCTATAACCTACTGTTACTAGCGCCTACCTACTATTACCTACTATTATAGTACTTAATAGTAGGTAAGCGCTAGTAATAGTAGGTTATAAGAGGCAACAGTAGTAAGTTATTAGCCTTTATAGAAACTTTAACCTAAGTCTAGAGATTAAAAATAATTTATATAGGGAAAGCAACGTATATAGCAGAATCGACGCTAAGAAAGTTACTTCCTAGGGCGGTATATAGCCTACTCTGATATTATTAGAGTTCTGTAATGTAGAACTGAAATCATGATGTACACTCCTGTTTTTGGCCTAGTGCAGCACGATTTGAGTTTTTTGGTACTTGCGGCTGGTGCTTGGTCTGTGATATTGGTCCTTATTTGAAGTGTCAAATGATATCGGCGGAGCCGATCACGCCCTTGGTCGTCCTGGGCTTCCCTATTTCTCAAGGCTACGCCAACACATTCGAGCAGCCCCCAGACCAAGGATTAACTCGAATGGATGTGCTCACTCTCAATCTGAGAGGCAACAAGGGATACCATCTTGAACACATATTCTCGGCATATATCACATCGCGGGTTGTGTTGTGGATGCGAACGAACGGCTGAGAGTATGAAATGGCGCTCGATGAAACAAATAAGCAAATTGTTGAATCATACTAAAGGGGCGAGATAAGAATTGCCTAAGCAAGCTGCTACCATCCTATGTTCGTCATGTCTATCCAATTGCTGTCTACAAAGAAGATGCAATCACTCCCTCTTTAAATGGTTTCGTCGTGACATTCATCAATCAGAAGGGGGTACTTTTTTAGGTAAGAATGGAATAGTTTGACAATGTGATAGCATCAAACCCCGCACAAAACTTTCCACTTAAGCCTTGTCTCCTTGAACAGTCGTGTCAAGAACCAAATGCTCTTCTTTCTGCAATATTCCCTCCTTTATAATCTTGAAAGTAACTGGCGGTTTCCTCCTTGAGTGGTTGCCGCATCCATGCTCTCTGCTGCTATTGCCTGAGTTCGTGACTCCCTTGAATATTGCTGCCAATCGTCCATGTTGTCTTCATTGCTGTCCAGAAGCAGGGCCACAGTTACTTCCACTTTATCGCAGCTAAGATAATAAGACACTTCAGACAGCATCAAGTCCTTGCCCCAAGCGAAAGGCCGCTTACAGAAAAATGCTATATACATAGTTCTAAGTAGAAACACGCTAGTGATTGACTCTCCTTTCGAGATTGGTTGCTGGTTCACAAGGTCAAAAAAGAGAAACTCCTTGTTTCTCTCATAAGCCTCTTAAGTGGACCATAGACGCACATTGAGTCCAAGTCCTTTGTCGTGAGTGACAAACAGTTCTAGCGTACTGAGTTTTGAAGGGGGGTCTGCATCCTGAACAGGCCAAGATGTCTGATGTTGCATGTCAGAAATAGATTTCACATGCAAGACTGTGTTCTGTACCGGGTTAAGGAATTTCATCGGTCTCGAAGTACAAATGATAAGCCAAAGTTGCGAATCAAGGGAGGACACTAGGATCCATTGTCATGCTTTGGAAATGTCGCATTGCAAAAAGCCACATTTGACACCAGCCAGCATTGAATTGAACCCCTGGCTCGATGATGCGGACTTTTAGCGTCGTACTGGAGGTTTGGATGGAATATTGACTGTTTTTTATCGCATGCCGTTTGAAACTGGCCCGGAAGGCATCATGTAGGCTACCGTATCGAGGAAGTGATACAAGTGTCTTCATGCAGTTCGCACGTACATTAGCCCTTCATAGTATTAGTTTATAATTAAATTTCATTTCTTTCACAGCCTTTTTTGGGCAGCGGTAGAATGCCAGAGCGATTTGTTCGGCGGCCAGTGGTTAAGCCTATTTTGGAAAGCACCGCCACCACTGCCACCGCCGCCCATAACCCATGCAAAAAACGCCCTTTTCGCCACAAATCCACCATCGCCAACAGACGCCTACGATGCCTAAGATAGAGCCCTCCTACCTAACCTTCAAAGAGTGCTAGCAACACGTATAGATTTACTATTACAATAAGGGTATTACTCTGTAACCAAAAGGCTAGACTAATACACGTAATTAATTAACTTATTTACAACTTAGCTAGTAATTGCCTACTTTAGGCTACATGAAGAAATATATTACCTGACTTTACATAATTTTCTTAATCCTGGTATTCTTATTGGTTAGTTAAGCAAAATCCGAAATAGGTTTTACTGTCGCTGAACAAATCTCTCTGGTATTCTATCGCTACCACTTTTTTCTAAACCTAACCTATATTATTCCTATTAATAGGTGCTTTAACTTAACCTAACCACTCACTATATTACTATAAGCTTGTCTCAGTTGTAGAAATCACTAGTCACCCTACTAAATAATAATGATTATAGCTAGAACCCTCTAAGGTTGTTTAAACCTATTTTAAAGCAGTGCCTGCCCTTGGCCCCCCTACCTGTCTCTACTATGATGCTCTCCCCTCTGGAACCCCCGAGGTTTCTGCCTAAAGAAACTATTAATAAACCTGGGTACAGGTAGAATGCCAGAGCAATTTGGTCGGCGGCCAGAGACTAACCCTATTTAGAAGGCACTGCCACCACCGCCACTTCCACCGCCACTACAACCACCGCCCTTTTTGCCGTAAATCCACTATCGCTAATAGACGCCTACGTTGCCTAAGATTAAGCCCTTATATCTAACCTTTAAAGAGTACTAGTAGCATATATAAACTTACTATTATAATAAGGGTATTACTCTTTAATTAAACAGGTTATATAATATAGTAAATTTTTAAATTAATTACAGCTGTTGCCTCTATTTTGTCTTAACTTTAAATTACTTAAATCTGACGAGTTTTTAACTTTATGTAACTTTCTGAATCCTGGCCTTGTCATTGGTCAGTTAAGTCGGAATATTGTTTTTGCTGGCGCTGACATAATATCTTCTGAAATAGGCTTAACCCACTGGCCGCCGACCAAATTGCTCTGGCATTCTACCTGTACCCAATAAACCTGAGGAGTATCTTAGGTATCTTGTTATATATCAATAAAGACACATTTTGCTAATACACTAACTGTAATCCTAATAGGTCTCTTAGAGCCCTAATATCTACTTAAGATATATAGACTAGCCTTGATAGTGTCTTAATAAGCTTGTGTTATAACTTTAGACTAATGGTTTTGAAAGCTTAGCCTAAGGTTTAGCCTATCCTGGATTTCCTTAGCCTCAGCAACGCCACTATCTTGTAGCGCCTTTTCTAGCTCGCCTAGCCTTCTGGCTATAGGCCTGACGTCGAGTTCCTCCTGTAGATCTAGGAATACTCTAAGTCCTTGGCGCTGATCGGGAAGTGAGCCTCTATGCTGCCTACGCTACAGAACCTTCTGCCAACGGTGTCCAAGTCCCTAAAAGCTAACATAAAGCAGTTAACCAGTAACGTCCTCCCTAGCCCTAAGATAGTCTTCACTAAGTCAATGCGCTGCGTAGAGCAGAGGGTTACACAGACTATATACCTAGCCTTTGTAAAGCAGCAACTCGCTAGATATACGTTGGTATCCCTGAACGGCGCCTATACCTGTTCCACGTATCCTAGCCTCGCTGAGTCTTTCTGCATTGTAGACGTCCTCACCCCCGACCGGAAGATTGTCGCGGTATCGGACGCCTTTGTCTCGGTGACGGCGTACCCGAGGGCCCAAATCAGGAAGTGCCTAGAGAAACGCATTAAGTGAAAGCACTCACATCTGGGCCACCCCCACATCTTGGCCACCCTTTCCTACTAAAATAGCTAAAAACCGCTATCTATATCTATTGTACTTTATTAGTCTTTGATGTACTAAGCTTTTTTTATTCTAGCGAAGCCAAAAGTTATATATTGGTGGGCGGTAGGCCTGAGGAATTAAGTGGTGATAGTGGTGGTAATAGATAGTGATAGGTGTAGGGCTGCGTAGTACCTAGCGTGGAGTGCTTAACTATATTTACTTAAAAAGTAATAACTAGGTTTTAGTATTTTTCAACATGTACAGATAATTAAGTGCATAATGTACTAATTTCTTTAACCTTTTCTTCTATGGTACAAGTAGTGGATTCTTTTATTACAGTCTATAAAAGTTATTAATGTAATATAAAAGTGGAGTCTAAAGATTATTAAGATATGTGTTGCACGTTTTATACAAACTTCTATATAATCAGAGGATGTCCCAAATGGATTACAGATTCAGTGCACAACATCAAGCATTTAAACAACTATTTCTATCTTATCTTTATAAGGAATTCATTACTCTTCTAGCACAATGCATCTTTCAACGCTCATGTTTACTCTTTTTGCTATTGGCGTTAGCGCTAATTACCGATGCTAGTAAGAACTTTGTTTATATACTCCATACTTATAATCAGAAACTAACATACGTCTAGTTGCACGAACGGGGGCCATTACAGAGAACAGGCTACAAGAGAGATTTGTAGGCAAATGACTGGTGCCACAATGGTCTCTGTCCATGGTGGTGATGAGTGTCAACTTTCAAACCACGCGCCTTACAAGACTCAGTGGGAAAGAGTAAGTTATAACTTAAATAGTCCGTACTTGTATTACTACTAACATTTGTTATGAAAAGTTGTGTAAAGCTCATATGTCTGCGGATGATGGAAAGTGTCAATGGGCGCAGTCATACAAGGCATAATAGGACCAGGGCCGCCCCACGGGTGCCTGGCGGCTACCAGATAGGAAATATGCACGCTGCACAGGAACACATTAGACCTACACAGCAGAAGGAAAATAGTATATGTTTAAGTTCAATTCGAAGGCGATTGCTGCGCACGGCGACCCTGTTTCTTTACTACCCAATTTGACTTTCTAGAACGTTCTCTGGCTGTCTCTCGATGGCAACAGCTCTGTCAATGTTTATGAGTTGAAAGGCTCCGTACGAATATGAATTTCTGCATATCTGTATACGATTCTCTTAACGTGATTCGTCTTTCTCTGCAATACCATTGCCCATTTACCTGCAGCATGACTTTAGACTTTACTTGGGAAGTAAGCTGACAGACTACAGTCGCGGACACAACGGTGGTTTATCAAGTCACCCACAGAAGATTGATCAAGGGTTTTTACGATGCCGTAATCCCATTGGGGGAATCATTCTTGCCAACAACAAATACCCTCTTTTATTTCGCCTTCCTGTCCGTCCATGTGTATTCTCTGTGTCTACGCATTGGCCAGGACTTTTGCTCCTCCAGTGGAACCAAAATCTTGACGATTGGGTCCTCATGTCTTGGAACTATTGTCTGTCAGCACAGCCGATAGTCACCCTATCCTACACAGTTTGGTACAGAGGTAGGCAGACAAGCCGCCTAATTTCCGCGTTGCGGTGGGCCAATGCCCCGTTGAAAGACCCTGTGTTCGCCGGAATATGCAGCTCAGCTTTGTTGCAACCTGGCAAGGATGCACACCGCGAAAAGAACTAATGTGGGCGACATATAGATTATTGTCTCCACGTCTGCAGGTGGGGAGGGGGGGGGCACTGTATCTGTACCCTCTCTAAACGGGGCTGCCTAACATGCAATGGGCATAATAGCACATGTGCAATTTGACGCCTTGACGCGAATTAGCTTCTGAGGAGGCCAGCATTGTTACAGTCTGGTAAGGGGACATAAAAGAACCATGGCAGGAGTCGTCTTGTCTCTACAAGCTAAACGGTTGTCGAGTTCCAAGCTGGAGTGGTATATGCATTTTCTGTTTAGAATCTGGATTCAGAGTAATATACGATGGGTGCGGCTGCGAATGACTATTTCGAACAACTTAATCCTACTTCGATGCTAACTACACCTTCACCAGTTGTCTTCTCTGTGACCGGGCGTGGTCCGCAAACACATCGAGTCTTCTCTGTTTCTTGTCAATGGCACCCATCCGGTTAAAGTCCAAGAAAATGGCAAGGGATTATCGCTCCAGACGCGGGCTTCCGAGAGGTCCTGTTACACACAGACGACCCTTTAGCTAGGAGGACGAGGCTACATTAGTATCATCCACCCTTGACCCGCTGACTGCCTACTCGATAAGATGTAAGCTCAATCCATCATAACCTCCAAAAGGAAACCGTCGCGGAGCATCGTCTCGTGACTGTCGTCGCATGGCTTGAGCCGAGGACATGGGCTCGTACGCTCGTTTGGTAAGTTGGCAAGCCTAGACCCGCACGCCCAAGAAAGGTCTCGCGGTTTATCTACCAAGAATTCAAACCAAGAATTCAAACCAAATGGGAAGCCTTTCATACCTGGTAGTCCCGAGGTGGACGCGAGTATCGCTTGACGTCAAGTTGGCCATCGGTTCATGGATTTCGTAAGCTGGGGTAATTGCAGCTCAAAATCCTTACGCAATTCTAACAACAGAGTGTTCAGCATGAGCCGTGCTTCATTTAGCATTGTTTAATAAACTGCCTCTTGTTATTCTCCCATTCTGTAGACCCTGTTCCCTTCTCTCCCCGATTTAGAAACAGTTCTTTTTCCGTACTTAAATAACACTTCTATTGGTCCTGAATACTGCAGAGCACCTATCCAATCCTTAATCCCTTTTGCTCCCTTTAGTCACAACGTATTTCCCGTGTCCATGCCCTTGTCACTGCATGTTCTCCCGTTGACGCCCAATGATTTGACAACTTGGTCCGCGGTTTCCGGCACGAATCTGGAAGAAAAAGAAGAAGAAAAACGTGTTTGTACAGCTGAAGCCCTATGCGCGGGATTGACTACGGCAAGGGATTCGCGGCTCGCTGGTGTTGCAGGACCAAGAGGGCTCATTCGCCCAGCTTTGATCGTCGTTTCTCTCTCTCTCGCCAGCGGCGTCGCCGTCGTCGTCGTCGTCGTCTCCTTCAGGCTCGTTCGCCTCCTCGTCTCGGTTCTTGGCGCGACGCCCCACGCATTTTATGACTGCCCAGCAGACGCATGCCGCGACGACCAACACTAGGAAGGCGAGGAAGGCGATCAAAAGAAAGGCTCTGGCGTCGGTGGAAAAGTGGGCGAGGGACCAGCGAGTGGTTCGCACGAAGGCGTCCAGGAAGCCGGCCATGGCGGTGTGTTAGTGGCTGCGTTGAATTGTTCTTGTCTTGGTCGTGGCTGAAGAAGATGATGGAAGTCTTCTTTCACCTTCTTTTTGAGATTGAATTGCTGTAATAAGAGAAATGGCTGGGGGAGGGGGGGTTATTAGACGAGTAAGTGAGGTTTGCTCTCTGAGATGTCTGGAGTTGAGATTTGGGCGTGCTTTGGCGGTCTTGTAATACATGCCGGTATCTCATCTCCGGTCCCTTCTCAGGTTCCGGAGATGGGTGTACAGTTTGCTGCTGTGATGGTAAACGGGCAGCACTGCCGCTGCTCTTACTCTGGCTGTCTGCTGGATGCGCACGAATGGGCCATGGTGGCTGATACGTCGGACATAGCCGCTCCCAAGAGGTATGTGAACCCTATCCTGACGTGTGGAATCTGGTCACCGGATACCCCTTCGCCACATCATATGATGCCGGCTGGCTCGACTTGCCAGACATGAAGTAGGGCGGCTAGTCGTCAGTCGATGTAGCAGAAAGGCTGGCAGAAGATCTCCATTTCTCGGTGCGAGAATCGAAAAGAGAATGACCATACCCGGACCCTGTATGGCATCGTCTCCTGAATTCTTTTTTTCTTTTTTTCAAAAGGTGCCAGGGAATGGAGCCGCTGGCCAGCCCGCATACTTGATATTTGGCGGTGCCGTCAAGCATCAAGTCAACAGCGGCTCGACAACAATCACTAAAACATTAAGCGAGGAGGAAGAAAGCGAAGCCTGGACTCCGATGGCGGCCCTGCTACAACGACACGATGGAAAGATTTGAACGGAAAAGGTATTTGCTTCAGACGTCGTTGCCCCGCGCGCCAAGACTGTCCTGCGGCGCCTTGCGCAATGCTTCGACGCAGAGAACGGATGGACTTGAAAGTTGTTGTCTGATCTATTAAATCAATGGCTGGTCCAGCCGACGAGTCAACGGTTGGTTGCCCATCTTCCCCCCGATGACGAGGTGGTTATTGATCTCGTACGACCCCCTCTCCTCTAGAGCGATAAAAAACAGCCTGTATGGACTACGCGTACTGCAGTTTGATATTCACGCCATCCCTCGGCGCCAGGGTGAAGTGTAGTACCTTCCTCGGCTTCCCCTCCGGTCCCAGCCACTCCATGCTCTTGAACCTCTGCAGCAGCCTCACGATGAGGTACCCGGCCTCGGTGAGGGCGAATTGCTCTGTACGATGTCGGTCAGTCAATGTCAGAAAGCCTTACGCAGCTACGAACTGAAGTAGGACAAGAGAGGGGGAAAGGGGGGAGGGAGAGGAAAAGGTAAGGAGAAAGAAGAAAAGGAAAAAACTCACGTCCGAGACAAATCCGCGGCCCGCCGCTGAACGGGATATAATTCCAGTCCAGCAGCACGCCCTCCCACCGCTCAGGCCGGAACTCCGCCGCCGCCTCCCAGATGTCGTCCCGGCGGTGAAGCAGGTACGGCGAGTAGTTGACCGTCTGCCCCGCGCGCACCACGATGGGCTGCTCCCCGTCGCCGCCGCCGCCCCGCGGGAGCACCGTGTCCCGCGTCGCGATGCGCATGTTCAGCGGCACGACGTTGTACACGCGCAGCGTCTCGCGCAGGACGAACTGCAGGTACTTGGACGCCTTGAGCGAGCTGAAGTCGATGTTGGCCGGGCGGCTGATGCCGCCGTCGTCCGTGTACTCGCCAAAGTTCTGGATGACCTCGGCGCGGAGCCGCTCGAAGACGGCGGGGTGCTGCGCGAGGAGGAGAAGGGTCCACGAAAGGAGCGTGGCCGTCGTGTCGCGGCCGGCGATGAGCAGGCCCAGTATCTGGTCCCGCAGCTCGTCCTCGTTCTGTGTCTGCTCCGCTAGCGTGTCCAGCAGGCTGTACCCCTTGCCCGCTCCCGCCACGCGGGGCTTCTCCGACCTGAGGGCCATGCGGACGTAGTAGTTGGTGTACCTCCGGATGTAGTCCGACGCCTTCTGACCTTTGCCGACCGGCGCGAGCCAGTACATGCCCTGCAGGCGTATACGCGTCAAGATCCACATCTGCGCTTCGTGGAAGGCCTCAGCAAAGGTCATGTCCTTGTCGCACTGGTCGACCGCCATGGCCGTCGCAGCGCTCGTCGTCGACGTCATACCTGTGGCGGCGGCCGTCTGCGAGTCGATGCTCTCGCCGAAGAGGAAGCCGGTGGACGTGTCGAGGGTGAAGCGGGAGAGCATGGGCATGATGTCTACCGTCACGGCGCCGCTCTCGGAGCGGCCGACCAGTGGCAGAGCCCTGAACAAGGCCTGGACGGCGGCCTCGGTCTTGTCGAGGTCGTTGATGTGGTCCCGAGAGAACTGTGGGCGGAACAGCGCGCGCGAGTGCTCCCAGAAGGCGCCGTCGGCGGTAAAAATGCTGTGTCCCAGCAACGGCTTGAACTGCTTGATACGCCTCGGGCCCAGGTCGAAGTCCTTGAAGTTATTGGCCAGCACAGCCTTGATGTTGGCCGGGTCGATGGTGTAGACTTCGGTGGGACCGAACAAGCCCGGTCTGGAGAAGGTGGTCCCGTTGGCGACGTAGCTGGCGCCGATGCAATCGTCGAGGATGTCGCCGCCGTTGCGGGCGGTGGAGATGGCGCGCCAGACTACATCGATGCCGAACGGCAGTTTCGTCGAGACGTATTTGGGCAAGGTTGCGCCGTGAGCCTTTGCGAAGCGTTCTAGGCGCCGACGGGCGAGGTAGGACGAGATGATATAGTACGCTACCAGGGCCGAGAGGGCATACAAAAACGCCGTGGAAGAGAGCAGCGCCATCGTGATACTGTTTTCCGGCTCTCAGGTGGTGGACGACCGACCACCCGAAAGGGGCTCCTATCAGCTGTTGAGGGCGAATTGAGTTATATATCACCCACAAACCATCACTCAAGAACAACCACCCACGAACAGTCACCCACAAACAATATCGGGACGCCTGCCAAATGTAGGCGCCACGGACCGGGGGGGAGGGAGGCTTGGTCCGCATGGACGAGCTAGTGTACGAAATATCCCCATCCAACGATTTCAACGTGGCGATCCGGGTCCCATCAGCCTCCACTCGTCAGAACTCCATTTTTGCGCACTTCTCGACGAATCGCTGGGCGTCGGACTCATAAACTCTTGGCATCGGACTCTTAGTTTCGTGGGGCCATGCTACCTCGGATGGGTATCTCAGATGCATGGGTTCTCGGTTTCTCGGATCCCCCTCAGATTAATTCGAATTTGGCGTCGTCATGCTCGTCATTTTTTCTTTTTCTTTTCTATGCGTGGCTGTTTGCGTAACGGCCATTTGGCAAACGCAGGCCGAAAATTACCCCGGAAACTCCAGCTTTTCGTAGGCGAGATAGGGCAGTCGAGTTCATGGCCATCGACCACAAGGCTAGCGCGAGTGCTGCCTCGGCCCGGAGCTAGAAATCGACACAACGTTTTCGGCGCCCAGGTTCCGTTGTCCTGTGCATCCATTGCCGAGAGCATTAGAGTTGAACATGAGCAGGGGCACCCGAAGCACGCAGCGTTAATGCAACGGGCTCCGCAGACGTTGCGTACCATGACTCGACCGACGTTCCGTGTCCATGCGACCATAGGGCTTAGTCCGTGAATCGGCTAGTGCCCTGTCCGTGTTAACATGGCATGCCGAGTGTGTGCGAGACCTGTTTTTGGGTTCATAAAGGCTCGAAATGGCTCAGAATGCTGTCCACGGTGATGATATCCTCCAGCACCGGTAGCCAGGGCCGAGAATGCCATCGGTACTATACTCTGGCAGCGGCCGGGTACCGGTGGGAGCCGAAAGTAATCGAAAGAAATAATGAAACAATATGGGAGTCGTCAATTGAAACGTCTGTGTTCCGGCAAAGGCAGATACCGTTTGTGTCTTAGTCGTAGATGCTCCATATCCACAGCAAGGTGGTTGGCTCGTTCGGACCGTCCACCCAAAGTCCGGCGTTCGCGGCCTTATCTGCCCATGTTGTTCACAACGCTCCCGACCATGACGGCGACCTCCCTCTCCCAGTTTCCCTCTCCCCTGGTCTTGCCCTTGAGGGCGCTAGGCATCTGGCACCCCTTGACGACGCACTCACGCACACCCTCGCCGATGTACACTTTGCTGGCCTTCAGCGAGCGGGCGACCGCGCCGCCGCGGGTGACAATCTCCTGCACCCGCGAACCCAGGCTGCCGGCCATGGTACGCCAGAAATAGCTCGGCAGACTGCCCGTCTCCAGGTGCGCCAGCAGGGGCTGCAGCATGTTGGTCTGCTTCTGCGGGGCGGCGACGAGCGGGTGGGTCGGCAGCTTGGTCGACTCGAGGACCAGCTCGAGGGCGACAATGTTCTGGCACCGTGCCGATATCTCGGCGAAGGTGCGCTCCAGCGTCGACAGCTGGGCGAGGGAGCGCGACATGGATGCGATGGACGACTGCAGCGCCGAGCGCAGGTACCCCTCGAGGGCGGCGAGCAGCAGCTGCGGCGCCCAGCGGTCCGTCTTCTGGGCGGCGGCGGCGGTGGGCGTGGGGGACAGCAGGAACAGCGTGACCATGCCCGAAACGGTGCGGGCCTTGGTCTCCTCGCCCTGCGCAAAGGTGGCCGATTCGGGGATGGCAAAATCGCGGATAATCTTTTCGGCCGTCTCCCTCGCGGACCGCTCGATGGGAGCAACGACGGTGTCCCGTAGGGTGCGGACGGCGTCGACCCTGGCGAGCCCGTGGCCCTCCTCGCCGGGGGCGGCGTTGTCGAGGATCTCGCGAAGGGAGAGTATGGTGTGGGAGCAGCGCACGAGGGCGCGGTGATCCTCTTTCTTGGCGGCGGCGGCGGCGGCGGCGCTGGGGCTCGAAGCGGCGATCTCGGCGTGCTGGACCTCGAGCTGCCTCCCCAGCTGCAGGCAGCGGCCGACGGAGCGGCCCAGCTTCAGGGTCTCCCACAGGCGGGTGGCGACCTGGCGGACCTCCTCGGCCTCGGCATGCTTGTCTATGACCTCCTTCTCGAGCTGCTTGTAGCTGTCGTTGAGGCTTTTGATCTGGGCGTCGAGCTCGGATATGATGCGCTTGCTCGAGGCGGTCTGCTCCTGGGTGTAGGTGAGCAAGGGGGTGGCTTGCTTAGAGGTCAGAGAGTCGATGTGGGAGTCGATCTCCTGGGTGTCGAAGAGCACGCGGGATAGCGGGGTGGACAGATCGAGGGGCACGTCGCTGGGGTTATTTGTAGCGAGGACGAGGGTATTTGCGAAGGAGGAGGGGTTGAAGGCCGGGTCGAGGAAGGCCTCGTAGTCGATGTAGGAGGGGTCCTCTTGGTTGCTGGTCGTCATGACGGGCGGCGGTGATCCATTGACTGGGGGAGGGAGCGCGATTGTTGTGTTATATGTGGTGATGAGCTTGGTTTGCAAAGGTTAGCTGTGAAGCTCCAGCTTCCAGCTCCAGCTGTCCTGTCTCGGCCACGAGGTGTGGGAGGGAGCAAGCAGTACGTACCTCTCTGCAAGGGGGGGGGGGGGGGGAAGAGAGGGAACGTGACATTGCCTTACGTAAGGCAGGATGGATTGACTTGCTTACCTCAGCCAGGACGAAGATGTGGCTTGTCTGTCTCCATGCTCGAGCTCGAATGTGGCTGGTGAGATGAATCCCCGCATTTTGTTTCGGCTGAGCCACACGCTCAATTGTTGCGATGAAATGACGCCGTGCGTCCCGTCCCTCGGGTCTCGAAGCGGCTCTTCTTGTTTTGTTTTGTTTTATTTTTGTTTAAACAACCCAAGAGGAAATCAAATCGCATCGCCTTCTGGGTTTCGGCTCACCCAGATTGACAACGATTCTTCTTCGTCTTGCTCTTCTCATCTCTTTGGTCCCCCCCCCCCCCCCCTCCGGAGCTTCGGCTTCTCCACGCGCTGACCAACACAACCAAAGCACACCCGGCCATTCCGTCTGGATCTCCCTCCTCCTCTCTCCACCGTCCACGCTGTCATCGAATGATCTGCGCGTAGCGTCCATAATCCTGTCCGGGCGCGCTGACTAGTCGCGAGACTAACGGAACGGCACAAGAAGAACGAGAAGAAGCGAGCAAGCAAGGCAGTCTCCGACTCTCCGCCTTTCCGAGCATTCCATAAGCGGATTGCAGATAACCATAGTTTCGCCGTTCATTTTATTATCTTTATTTTTCGCCTTCGTCCCCCCCTTCCTTAACCACCTCATTTCCACCCCTCGCCGACGCTTTTCCCCCCCCACGCCAGCAATGTCCTAGGTTCGCACCCGACTTCGTCGTATCCGCCTCTCCTCGAGAGCAATCCAGCCGAAATACCCATTGGACGAAACACGAACCGGTTCCGAACCCAAGTCGAACCCCAAAGCTCGCCGCATCCCGCCGATCTCCCCCCCGGGCGATCCGGCCGACCCGAGACCGAGAGCCTGACCTCATCGAACCCCGAACCTTGAACCCGCCAACCTTCTTACTCTCTCTAACCCTCGCCTCTCGCATCGACCTCAACCTCACTCGCCCCCCATGGCTCTCCACGCCCGCGCCCTCCTCGGCTTCCCCCCCGGCGCCAATGCCTCCGACACCATCCTCGCCGGCGTCCACTTCAACCGCACCGTCCTCTCCTTCTGGAACTACACCCTCTACACCAACGGCACCCTCTCCAACGGCTCCAACTGCTACGTCGTCGAGTCCCCCTACACCCCCGTCGGCCTCCTCCCCAACGGCTCCTTCGTCAACTCCACCTGGTGCTACGACCCCATCAACCCCATCGGCCCCCGCGCCGGCGTCGGCGTCGGCTTCGGCGTCGTCTACGGCCTCGCCCTCGTCTTCGTCCTCGCCTGCCTGACCAAGCACGGCAGGTCCCACCTGCCCGCCTCCAAGCGCTTCTACCCCGTCGGCCGCCGCTGGCAGTGGTACTACGCCATCCTCGTCTGCGTCGCCGCCTTCATCAGCCTCTTCACCAACATCGACGTTGACCGCTTCTACGTCGTTGGCCTCCCCATCGTCATCAACAGCTTCTTCTGGTACCTCCTCCAGCAGTTCACAATGGCCCTCGTCTGGGAGGCCGTTCGCCACTGGGGCAGCTGGAGCGAGCGCCAGGCCATCGACCCGGACCCCTTTTCCTTGCGCGAGGGCGACCGCAGGAGCAAGATCGAGTTCTGGGCCCCTTTGTGGTTCTACTTCTGGCTATGGCTGGTATAGTCTTCCCCCTTACATCCCATCTCACGAGGGAAAAAACAAAAGGAAAAAAAAAAGAAAAAAAAAACTAACACAACACCCCCAGAACTTCTTCCTCATCATCCCCCGTAACTGGGGCGAGATCGAAAAGCAGCGCTCCCCAGACCAGACCGCCTCCCGCGCCGCCCCCAACGCCACCGACGGCCGCTTCAAGGCCGCCACCTTCTGCCTCGTTGTCTGCTGGCTCACCATCGTCGCCTCCCTCCGCCACTCCATCAAGCACTACTACCCGCGCAACCGCGGCCTCCTCAACAAGGCCCGCGGCTTCCTGCGCTACGTCCCGCTCCGCTTCCTCCTCATCATCCCGCTCGCCGGCTGCCTCGTCGCCTACCAGGGCATCGTCTCCTGGAACTTCGCCTACTCCGTCCTCAACGCCAAGGCCTCCCTCGCCCCCGTCTACGCCGGCGGCTACGGCCCCGCCCTGCTCATCCTCTACATCCAGATCGCCTACGGCTTCCTCTCCCCCAACGAGGACAAGGAGCTCATCCGCCAGCGCCGCGAGCGCGGCACCCAGATCGACCGCGAGATGGGCTACGTCCCCAAACCCGCCTGGTGGAGGCGTGTCAAGAACGACGACCACCTCGTCGGCCGCATGTCCATGCGCGAGCGTATCGCCATGAACGTGCGCGAGCTCGGCGGCGGCGCCGCCACCAATCGCGGCGTCCGCCAAAACATCGACGCCATGGCCGACGAGCGCGAGCAGCGCGAGCAGGCCGACCGCGAGATCGAAATGGGCCCCGTGAGCCGCGGCAACACCACCGCCACCGCCGCCGCCGCCCCCGTCCCCGTGCGGCCGGGTTTCGACGCCGCGCAGGGCTCGACCTTCGCCTCGTACAGCGGCAAATCCGACCGCCGCCGGAACGAGCGGGCCATGGCCGCCGCCGCGGACCTGCTCTTCCCCGTCGCCGGTGCGAACCGGCCCGATCGCACCTCGGAGCTGACGCAGGACGGCCCGCCGCCGTCGTACACCGACGTTCCCGTCACCGGAGGACGCGGCAGGAGCACAGACGGCTTCAACACGCCCCACGACCCCAGCCAACGCAGCAACAGCACCTTTTCGGCCGTCTCCATCACAGGCCAGCAGCCCCAGCAGGTAAAGAGCATGCTGGATATCTGATCTGTGTTTTTTCTGTACATGTGACCCCTTCACACACGGGCACGACTCTGTAAAAACAAACTTACGAGCCATGACCATCAAAGACTATGGGATTGTTAATTATTCAAGGCGTTTTCTTAGGCGGGGTGCCTCTTATCTGGGATGAACAATATATATATATATATATATATTTATAACCAGAACAGGGGCGAAATGAGATTCCAAGTATAGTAATAATAAAGACTAGTACCCGTCAGATATGGCCATCCGCGCATCTGTCTCCGTTGCCGTGTTATAAGTGAGCCTGTCGCCAGAGGGCTAACGGGGGGATCATAAGCACTGTCCGAACGGGCCGACGACGACCTGCGAATTCGCGGCTATTTCGTCTGCGGGCTGGTGATAGTGTTGGTTTGCGAGCCCGTTGTCCACCACATCACCCCCCCCCTCGCGTGCCGTGAGAGATGATGTATATGACACTCAATCGCTCAGATGTGAGTCACACACCGTCGCTCATGCTTTGCTCAACCTCTGTTTACGAGCTCATCAGGCAATCAGAGTTTATAACCCCACCGGAATCAACTAGAGCTTGTGGCTAAGCCGAGCGCCGACCATTCGATACACACAGCCGTTGTGACACTCGGGATGCGAAAGCGAAGACGTCGTGTACGTCGAGACGCATAGCTCTACTCAGCCCGCATCTTGGAGCACGGCTCATCCGGACGGAGAGTCCACGAGAAATATGGATACACAAGATCCCCCCCCCCCTTCCGGCGTTCGTTCCAGAGTGTTGAGAAGGTGATCTATCACCTACCCCAGGCTGGCTGACCGTTGATGGTCTGAACACGGCAGATTGTGACGATTCGCTCGTCGGTCAACAGCGTTTACCGGCTGCAGATAGTGCCAGAACTTCACATGACTGTCCGACGGCCCCCTCGCCGCCGCCACTCGCGGTGTCCTGATTGTGAAGGTCCCCGAACAAAAGTCGACACGTGAAGGAACCAGAGCAGCCAGCGTATGCGAAGCTCGAGCCCATGACTCGCCGGGCGCCATCCCATCTATGCAGAGCTGTCATCGGGTGGACGGTCCAAGCAACAAGAGATGTCGTTCGTCCAATAACAGCAGACAGATAGAAAGAGCTTACCAGGCCCGGATATCGTGCTGTTGGCGAGAAAGGGAAATCGAGTCACAAGGTCTGCGGAAAGGGGGATGGATGCGGCCAGGTACCGGAAAGGGCCCGGCGCCGGCGGCGCGCGCCTGATTCCAGGCGGGTAGGAACGCACAAGCCGTACAGAGAGGCGACCCGGGATCGGGCACTGGCGATGCAAGCTATTGCGTGCCTGAAGAGGCGACTAGCAAGACGTCGGCCGTTTCTTGCATGAATAGACAGCACGTAAGTCAGCCCGTCGGTCTCTACCTAGGCCGCAGCCCCCGACCGGGCGACGAGATCACCAAGACTAGGGCCTGCCGGGCGTTTATGTCTAGCTATGGACCGGTCTGTCGGCGAGGGAAAGATGACTGCATGTCGCATCAGCAGGAGGTGGGTGGGGGGGGGGGGGGGGGGGGGCGAGGAGGGAATCCCGCCCACTTACGAGCGACACGAGCGACCGTTGCCAGCGCCGCCCATGGCATCATCATTGGATTGACATGTGTGTTGGACACGAAACACTGACAGCCACCGCAAACGAAACGGCCCCAACGCGCTGGCTGCAGGTCACGACAGGGGGAGGGGTGTTCCCACAAGATCCGCAGGTTGCCGAATGAAATGGATGCCTTGTTCCATATTGCAGACTTTAGTGTACGAATAGACCAACGAAAATGCCAGTAGAGGACGTCGAGAGAGGCTACTGCTGCAAAGAACATGGGGATTGGGGCGACCAGACGGCTGCCCTAGCTTATCTTCGGATGCGAGCTCATGCACGCCTGCATGCTGTGCGTCGCACTGGCGACAGCTCGCAGCTACTGATGAGTGCGCCTGCATGGCGCCGTTCATGCGACTTGCTGTGCTCTCAGTCCAAATCCCCGAGGACCCGTCGAAATAGCGATGACTGCGAAGAAACCTCACCCCCGTGTGGGACCGCCAGTTGGCGGCTACCAGTGTGCCGACACAGGGAACCGGGCTTGATCCAAGTCGCGACTGATGTCTCCTCCTCTCTCTTGCCAAGGGCTTCATCCTTCGTCGTCGCCGCTTGGACGGAGGCCGCGTTGACACCAAGGCCGAGTTTGCCAAAAGAGCGGTGAGACCAGCACTACTCGCGGCGACAGACACAAGCTCGCGCAAACGGGGCTTAGGCGCAGCTCGTCGACGTGAGGGGGAAAGATGAAGTCCCAGGGATGGGCCCAGCTCTGAATATTCAACTCAAGTCAAATACTGCAGCGCAAGCTATTTGAATCTGCGCAGGGCGGCTGGAGGTTGTCAACAGCTGGGGCCGTGGGGAATGTCGTTGTCTGTCCTTGTCGTAGCCGCAGACACCTGTGCGACCCGACGGGGGACCGCCTTGGATCGGTACCTTGTTCATAGCCGTGGATGGGGTCGGCTTGTCAGTATCTAGTCAGTTAGTGGTTTGTCGCTCCGAGAGACTTGCACATTCGCTAGCGCCCTAAAGCCACAACACAGGTCCTTCAAGCAAAGTCCTTGTTGATCCTGGTGGCTTTTGCTGCTGTATGACGACGCGGGGCAGCCGGCCCTTCGACAACGGAAGAGAGTCAAGTCGGCTATTGAACGACGACCATTTCTCGGTTGTCTGTCGCCTACCTCTACGTGTAGACATGGTCCAGCATTCGACGTTGAATAGATGGGCGCCCTGCCAGAACGCATTGGATAGCGCTGCGCCCGCACCCATCGGCGAGCAGTGAGGCGGCATTTCCCGTCTGGATGCGCAAAGGTTGTTGTGTCTGGAGCGCGAGTATGTAAAACCCTGTCTTTATGTGTGTTCCACATCCAGGAAATCGAACTGCTGCCCGCAAAAGCTCTGTATTGGCCAGTCTTGCATCCATCGCGAGCCTCTTTCGTCTCCGTTCCTGTTCCTTGCATCGTGCAGCTAGCATTTGACGTCGTAGATTCGACCACACACCCAGAGGTAAAGGAATGTCCCGGGTACGGCTGTTGGGTTGTCTTGCGAAGGCCAAACTGAAAGTAACATTCCATTCTGTTGCCAGCGTCTATCGCGATAGTCGTACAACCCAACCAGGCCGCAGATGATGTGAATCACAATGCGGTATGATCACAACTCCACACAAGGTTGACTCAGCCGAAAGCGACAGAGGCCATCTTAGGTTGATTATGTCTCACATTCCGTGCTGCAAGATCCAAGTCCGAGACCACCTTGGCGTGTTGATCGGGACCATTTGAATTTAGGAGTAGAAGTGGCCAGTCCGAGTCTTGGTGTGGCGGAGGGTACCCGCAGACCATTGCCGATAGCGAATGGTCTTTGGCGGTGAACCATGAGCTAGCTCTTGGTCCCATCATGAGCCTGTCCGCCTCGCCAGTTGGGATACCACGGCATACAGCTGTTGCCCTTGTCCTATGCGTCTCTACTGATCAAAGACTTTGCTTTTTAACTCTGCTGTTCATGCGCAATACTCCCCGTACCGTGAAGCCCAATGCATACGATAGTTCATGCGAGCAGGCAGAGCAACCAAGAGAGCAGCCAACCATGAGACCAGCAGAAATCCAAGCTGCATGACCAGGGTCGTAGTCAAAGCGGACATGCAGGAGGTATTGAGTTGAGCGAAGCAGAACACCTCGCCGCGGCGTGAGCGCAATCGCCATGCTAATTCCAGGCACATCTCGAGTTGAGCGACCTGCATATGGCTGCAGTATCCCGCGCGTGTCCCTCCCCCCCAAATGACACCCCGTCTGGCAACAAGGACCCTCATCGCTTTGCATGCATTTATTTGGTCACCCTGGCGACTTTTGCTCCGCCTACTCTGAAACGAGCCAAGTAGTTCCCTGTTCGAGGGATTGTCTGCAGATAAAAGTAGGTAGAGTAAGCATACAAAGTCCCTTGACCGACTGTCATCTTCCGTTTTCGGCGTCAAGGGTTCCCCCGCCATGTCCCTATGGGAGGATGACGAATTGGTGGGATGAGGCTAGCCACCAACAAGTGATGGGCGGCCGCGGGCACAAGGAGAAGCCTTGCTTTCTACCGAGGGCTGTAGACGTGTCTCGGTCTCGGTGGCCGCCATGTGCTACACGCCTTTTCTTGCGCTCCGAGCACGCATAAATGGCCGGCTTGGAAGGGATCTTGGTGAATTATGATGAGCGATCCGATGAGCCTGCGCGCGCCTGGCACACAGCGGTTGGGGAGCACGTCGCCGGGCGGTCTGTGTACCGGCATTTCCCTCGGCACGCGATTGGCATGGGAAGCAAGGGGCGGTACTCCGATGCATTGTTTCATCCGCTCTTGAGTCTAAATTCTCCGTTTTCTGATGAATGAAGATATGATCCGTCGCTTAGTGGGCCCAGGCCTCGGTCGGCCTGGACCAGGTGTGTAGGTGTCCAGAGTCGCCGACGACGATACCCATTGTTGATGCATTGCGTTATAGGCAGACAACCTGCCATGAAGATACTGCCTCATCTAAACCAACACATACTTCTTGCCAGTAATACAGTTATTTCCCTCGCTGCATTGCAGAACGGCAACTCTGAACAATGTGCGACGTGACTGCTCATGGTACCTTTGAAGGCGGATGGAAATTGTTAGACCGATGCATACAGCAGCGGATGCCCTTCGATCCCTTGTTACGCTTCAGACAGCTTAGCTGTTTGCGAGGGAAGGACAGGTGTTCGCGGCCGATGACACTGCAACATCTGGTCGAGCAAACGCGACTTGACATTGATGAAGAGTGGTCTTTTGAGCGCATTACGCGGGGATGATCGCATACAAGTAACCTCTGCAGATCAGCCGAGGCGGAGCTGGAACAGACGGGCTTGACAGCGATCCGCAGCGACGATAGCGTGGGGAAGATGAATAGGCAAAGAACCCCCCGTTCTCACTAAATTGCTGGAGTGCGACGACCTTGGGTTTGGTAATCTTTAGCGGCGGGGGTGGGGGGGTTATGAGACTTTGAGGAATTCTGCGATACGACAGTGAGGATCAGCATGTATCCTTGCCCTTCAGACAGCGACCGACAAGCCCCAATCTGACAGTGTTATCGTCATGTCCCTGCGGCCATCCCCCACCCAATCAAGACCGACCAGGGCGATCAAAGCCAGGGCCAAGTGCCAGATTGCCAGCCAGCCTCCCCGCGTTCGGCCAAGTGCGGGGGCACTTTCGACAGGTTTTTATCCCGAACATGATGCGGCACGCGCTGTCAATGCAGGCATGCAGGCACAAAGATTGCTGGAGGACGTCGTGGGATATGCAGCTGGCGTTCGCAGTTGTACGTGCGGGTTGCCGACCCGGCCAGCTCCCTGCTGCTAACCCCCGATAAGTGGAACTGCTGACCAACAAGTAAATACATTGTTGCGACGAACAGGGCGCGAGGAGTCTGAAAGTCGCCGCCGCCCTCCGGTGTAGCGGTACGGGCTTGGGACGAAGTGGACTAAGCCAGACGTGGACCGCGGGGCGAAAAGAAAGGGTGCTTGCTTGCTTGTGATGACCATTCCAGACGAACCGTGGCGGCGCTGAGCAAGTGACCAGGAGCGAAACGCTGGGTTCATTGTGTCGTTGGCTGTTTATGGAACAGCCCCCCGAGTGCGATGGTGGGATGCCCCGTCTGGTCGCGAATGCGATCTACCTAGCTGTAAGGTTAAGCATTGGTGGCCGCGGGCACGCATAAGAAAGTCAGCAGTGGTCTTTCAGCAGCGTTTTCTTGGCATGTGTATGCAGTCTGCGCCGGCAAGATGTAACGGTATCGCTTGTGCGAGAATGACAAGTCGTCTTGGATTGATTGTCGTGTTCCAGAGCATCTCCTAAGGGATGGGACCTCGGGGCGCAATCCAGGCACGGGGGGGGAAGATAAATTCTCACATCATTTGTGGTGTTGGTGGCTGTCACGGGATGCAGGTGGATTCGATCGAGCCAACGAGATGGAGGTATGATGTGATGACTTGGTGTGTTTCGTTGGTGCTTGTACTGGGTTGGACCTGGACAGGGTCTGGACCCAGCCAGGGCGAGCTTGACCATTGCCAAGGAAGGGATGGTCGCCCTTGGTCGAGAAAGCGAGTGTCTGGCATTGTGGTAGAAATAGATGGACGGACGGAAGGGGACGGAAGGTGATTGTAACCCGTTTGTCGATGGTACTGTCTCGCTGCGGTCGAGGGATGTCAGGCAAGACCTCGACGGCCTTCTCTCTGCCTTTTCTCTCTCATTCCCTTTCTTTCTCTCTACATCTTCTCTCCTCTCCGCGGGTGCCCTGTGTATTGGCGTGGTGTCTGTTGAAGAAAAAGGGTCCGACGGAAGGGGTGTGCTACCAGGACAAGAGGGTGGTGCGAGTGCGTGTGTGCGTGCGTGTTCGTGGGCTGATGTATCAGCGTGGGCCTGGCCGCGGCGAAGTATCCCTGAAGCCAGACAAGGTAGCTAGTTGCCTAGGTAGGTAGGTAGTAGGCAGGGAGTGTACACAGAGCAGGTAACGTGGTAGGCGTCGTTGAAGACAGGATACCTAGGAACTGTCTTGCGAGGGCGATGGCGTGCCGAGGTGACGGTGGGAAGCGGCGGGTTGACTTGCCCAAGTAAGAGAGAATGCAGGCGGAACTCGGGAGAGACGCGAAAGCAAACGTGGGCAACGGCCGAGAGGAATGCTCGGTTGGCGAGTCTGAGACGAAGGGATGAAGAGAAGTGTTCTGCAGTGGCCACGGCGCAGAAGTCGGAGCTAGATGAGACGGATGGGAGGATGGATGGATGGCGGCAGGCATGAGGCGAAAAGACGGCAGCGGCACATCAGAGAGAGACAAGCAACATTCTACATGGAGCGAGACAGGAACGCGGCATGAAGGGGGGACGTTGTCGCGTATCGATCGTGTCATGTGGGCGGTGTGGTTCCTGCTTTTTTTTTTCTTTCTTTTTTTTCTCTCTCTTTCTGACTTCCTGCTCTTCGTGAATGGTTTTATTTTTATTCTATTTTCTTTTGTCTTGGTTCCTTCCCTCCCTGTCTCGCGCTTGCCAAGTCCTTTTTCCACGTCCAGCAAGACAAGCTACTCAGTAGACTTAGACCCACTTCCCTTAGATGGCGCCTACCTGTTCCTGTTTCTGTTACTATTTTGTTCTTGCCGCGTGCAGCGTGCGGATCTGCGCGGGTACAGATACGACAGGCATCACGGAAGGGGGGGGGGGGGGGGGGCGGGAAGGAACGGAGACAGGAAGGGCGAGCTGAAAGCGAGCTGTTAAGGCCGGGAAGTAATCAAGGTAGCAACGACCCCGAAGGTCCTTGCCGAGCCCGGCAGGATGAAGTAAAGTAGGTAGGGTAGGTAAGCTACGTTATGGTAGTGCTCGGTATCAGACAACAGGAACGTATCGCAACACCAGAGCGGGGACCAGAGACTCGGTGTTCAGTCAGAAACATCAGACACTATACGATGTGGAGTGGTCGACTCGGAGGTCTTGAACTGGCAAATGCCTGCTTCAAGCCGGAAGGCTAACCGTTTACCGAAGAGGAGCGAAAATGCCCGTCGTTGCTCGTGGTCCGTGTCATGAGGCCATGTGCCGTGCCGTGGCTCGTTTATCCGAAGTGGGTTCCGGTCGGTCCCCGCCATCCCCCTCACATCTCTGCTATAGTGAGAAGATGATTACTACGTATCCGCACTTAGTCGAGTATTTTGTACTCACCACTTACGCGGGAAAGTAACGTCTTACACTCGCCATCGCCCTGGGGCAATCAATTACCGACAAGTACGGCTTTGCCTCGTGTCAAATCCGCACTCTCTCATCCCCGTTTAAGCTTGCAAAAGAAAGAAGCACGGCGGCGCCTCGATTGCGGGGGGGGGTTTGTCACCGCCCGCACCCCCCCTCCCCTGGCCGGTCGCGCTGACTGTCGGCACGCACAGTCCTCTTCCTGGGCCGCGGAGCAAGCAGACCAAGCAAGTACTACGTAGGCAGTCCACGTGCTATGGGATTCGTAGTACAATGCATTTGTACGTTGGTCGGAGTTTATAATATGTTGGAAGGTTTCCTTGCTCCGTTCCCAACCATGACTCTGTTTATAATAATAGAAGATTGGCAAGGTCCTCTCCCCCCTGAAGCCTGGCCGACTTTGACGTTGACAGGCACAGAACAGGGCCGGCCGGCGGGGGGGCCAGGGGGGCCAGGGGCCAGGTTCAGGGGACATGTCAGGCACGAAAACTTACAGGCGCCAACACCTGGCCCACCACATGCAGCGTTCCCTTTGCGCTCAGGTACCTGGGGCTAAGGCGGCGCTAGCAGTGGCTGGCTGGCCTGTCTTACTATCTGCGCAGTGCCCGTCGTGCGTACGTAGGTACCTTGTGCGTCCTTGAAAAGGTACGATGTACATTAAATCAACCCTGTAATGTATCACTACCGAGATTCGAGTGTACGATGTATGTACGGAGTAAGTAGGGTAGGCATTCATTCCTGAAGGGAGCGAGAAAGGAAGGGAAGGAACGGAAAGGGGGGAAGGCGGGGAAGTGCCCGCCTGCTTGTTAAGGCGCACCCAACCCCTCGCACACAATGGATGCACCGGCGCCAGAAAAGAAAAAGAAAAAAAGAAAAAGAAGAGGGGCGGGGCAATGGAGGGGGAGGGGCACAGTCGTCGCGCACTACGCGAGGTACGTACATGTAGATAGGTACCTAGGTAGATAGGTAGTCGTACACTTTTCGCGCCAGGTACGCGGGAAAGGTACATGCGACATGCTCATGTCTATCGTCTCCAAGGCGCCTCTGCCTCTGCCTGCTGCCTCCTGCCTCCTGCCTGCTTCTCCGACCACTTGCATTTTATGAGGCGAGGACCGAGGGAAAGCGGCAGACAGCCATCGCACTTGCCGCATCCAAACCATACCATACCATACTATACCATACCATGGGCCCCGCTTGGTTCAGGAAACAGACCGCATACGCCTCCTGCCTGCCCCGAATAGACAACGGAAGGAAGTAAGAAGGAATGGGGAAAGTGCCCGTACCGTACCTGACTTAATGAGAAGGAAGTAGTTAGTGAGTGTAGAGCTACCCGACCTACCTACTAATCTCAGGTACATTGAAGAATTAGCTACTCAGGTACCTTATGCATGGGCAGGAGTAGCATGACGAAGCAAGATAGGAAGGATAGGACACGACGGGACAGAACAGGACAGGACAGGACAGGATAGGACAGAACAGGGCACCACAATGGTGGTGGCTGCATGTCACTCGCTCACTCACTCACTCGCAAGCAATGCTCCTTCCTTGTCACGTTGCCCGTTGTGCCTGGCTGGTTGACCACCTTCTTCCCCGAGTCGTCAGCGGCCAGTGAGTGCATAACAGCTCGACTCGAATCGAACCGACTCGAATTACCTCGACTCCCGGCACAGGTCCCCGAGCTTGCAAGATACCTTGGGTAGATACGGATACACACGCACGACACACATGTCCGAAGCCGAGTCTGTTCCTTATCGCCGCCGGCGCCGCCGGTGATGCCCCTCACCTTCACCCTCACTCTCATTCTCATCCTTACGCGTCGACACTTTACAGAGAGTAATCAATCTGTATCTTCTTCCGCCTGCCTCCCTCAAGCTTGATTGAGCCTTCGTTCAATCCCCCCCTCCTTGGCCGAACAAAAGCCAACACATGCCGACCTTGCCTAGCTAAATTAAATCCCGCCCACTCGCGCGCACACACGCACCCTCACCACCAACACGGGTATCCATGGTCTCCCGTCTCCTGACACCTCCAACCTCCGTCATCCGCCTCCACCGGCCAGTCCTCCGCGCCGCCGCCTCTCCACACTTCTGCCGCTGCAGCACTCTACACAATACACTCTCTGCTCGCACCAACAAGTACCGGGTACCGTGTCCATCCACGCTTACGCTAAGCTGCCGTACACACCCAGGCATCAAGCATCAAGCATCGAGCACCAAGAACCAAAGAAAAATATTGTGCCACCGAATGCGTCCAGCCGTTTATCCCTTTGCCGTCCGTATCCGTCCAACCTTATCCACCCACCCCGCTGTTGACTACGTCGCCCGCCCACCCCTGCCGTAGGGTACCTAGCAAGCAGCCCAGCTCGCGGCGGCGACGACGACGACAACGACGACGACAAGGAACACTCTTCTTGGGGCCGCAGCACGAGGCGAGGCGACGACCCGAACCTCTTGACTCTTTGGCTGGCACCCCTCCCTCCCTCTCTACAACCACATAACGTGCGTCTCTGTATACCACGTACTTCACACGTACGCAGTCGCACAGCAGTGCCGCGCTGCCTTGGTATGGGGTACCACTCCGTACAAAGTAAAACGTTTACAAACGTGACTACTCCGTACATAGTACGCTATTGTACCTTACCTGCGACCTACGGGAACCCACAACCTTGCGCGGATTGCACGGCAAAACCCACCGCTCAGTGGCTACAACAGCCATCGCAAAGCCTCACACCTCGGGCCTTGACTGTCGCCCACAGACTGGCCTGTTCCCGCTCTCTGGCGTCTTTTTTATTTATTTTCTTCTTCTTCTTCTTCTTCTTCTTCTTCTTCTTCTTCTTCTTGACTTTGACCCCGTCATCCTCAACCCGTCAAAAGACATCCACCAACCCAGCCTTTCCTGCCAATCTACCGCCGTGCCAAGGCCTTTTCGTCCTTTGTTCCTGGCAGGATTACACCTTGAACCCACGGACTGTCGACAGGCTTCCCAGCCAGTTAGCCAGCCATAATCGGTACCTTGCGTCTAACCCTGGGCCCCCCCGGTCACATCAGCTCCGCCAACCAACCACCGCTCCCTCGTCACGAAGTACACTACGAATACACTATCCGCACACTACGCTACGCCTCCTGGGCTCACCTCCATGTTCCCTCCTCCCTTCGCAGGCAGACAGACCGACCGACCATCCCGTCGCTTCTCGTATCTACCCTTCTACCGAGCGCATTACCAATACACTAGACTGCAATACGCCACTCCCGACGCTGTCCTCCGTTTTCACATTCTCGCGCGCAAAACCGTCGTTCGTCTAGCTTTCCCCCCGATCGCAGACGGAGCAGCACCGCCATTTCCCACCGTCCCGACTGGTCTCTCTTCCCGCCGCTTGTTGCCAGCCTCTCTGTCCACGCCGCCGTCCTAGCGCAAGAAAACCCCCTTCCAGCCGCCCGGCTGACTGGGATCCTACCATCAAGCCATCTGATTCGGATGGTGTACCGCTGTACCCCTTGTACCTCCCGCCAATCGACTCCACCGAGACCGCTACCACCGCCAGGTCCTGCTCCTGACCCTGGCCCTGGCTTCTGGCCCTTGTCCCTGAACCTGGCCTGTCCTTGTGTCTTGTGCCCACCAACTTTGCTCGCACTGCCTGCGCTTTCGTTCGATTTGGACGCCCATCACCCGCCATCACCAACTACTTACGAATCCCTCCCCGCCTTTCGCCCTCGCGAACACTTCCATCTCTCTTCTTCCCTCCGGGAGCTCTCGGACTGCTGCATCGCCTTTCCTTCCCATCGTGATCTCGCGAACCAAAAATCAAAGTGGCACATGCGCATCGTTGCGGGCACATATCAACGATAAGAGTAATAATCCTGCCTGCATTGCGCGCCTTGTTCTTCGTCTGGTCTCCAGCTGATATTCGGTCAGCGTTGGCAATACGTTCGCTCTAATAGTGTACAGGCCAGCAGCAACCTACGATTTCGTTGAGCAGAAACGCAAGCCATTCATTCATCAGCTTCGCCTGCGCCAGAAAGGGGGCTCTCCCAAGAGCTCGGAAACCCATCAACTTGGGTCTCGATTGGTATTGGACCGGACTACGCTGGCTCTGCGATAGCTGCACAGACGCTCCCACGCCAGATTTCGCCGACTTGGTGCGCCCGGTTCCCCCCCATCCAAAGACGCGCACCACAGCACAGCACAGCACAGCACAGCGCAGCGCACCACGGTACACACACACCCCTCCAAAGGGAGGCTGGTACCGGTACCACTACCGCGTAGGTTAGCTGTTCCAGGCAAGGTACCTTGGGCAAACTCCGGCCCAGGTCTCGACACTACTACCTCCCACTAGGCTTGAACGAACGCAAGCAGGCGTAAAAGCCAGAGGCAGGGGGAAAAGGGAAGAAAAGTCAGCGAGGAACCACTGGGGGACCACTTTACTGCAGCCAGCAGGTCAGACCAGGGCACGTCTTTCATCATCGACCATTCATCGCCACACTCCCCCTGGCAAAGGTCTTTTTCTAGAGCCGCCTGCCCCTCGCCTTACCAACTTGTCTCTCTTCTCTTCGTCCTCCACCTGGCTCCGTACGCACACCTACTACCACCACGCTACCGCCTACCAAACTGGCCTTGCACCTTGTTCAAGCAGAAACACCCCACTCCCAGGCCCGCGATTGATCATCGTCTCCCGCCGCACTTCCATCACCTTTCTGCGACTCTCACTTTCACCTCTTTTGCACACGCACATATACACACACGTACACACACCCTTGCCTCGCAACACCTCTGTCGCTCCTCGCAGCAAGCCCATCTCCCATCATCGACCACACTGCGCAACACTAGGAGCAAGACGCCGAAACGAACTCTTCTCAGGCTGATAACGATTTTTCGAATGACTTGATACAGACACCGACGCCTCTTCTTCTTCTTCTCCTCCTCCTCCTCCTCCTCCTCCTCCTCCTCCTACCACTCACTCCTCTTCTCCTCTACTCCCCGCCCCGCTCTCCCCTTCGCGCTCCCTCCTCTTACCTCCTGTTTAATCGGGGGGTTTAACGGCAACTTTGCACGGCGCCCTCCCCGCACCTCTCTGTGCTGTGGTGATCGACGCAACCTAGCCAGCTTACGTCCGCCCGCACTTGGATACCAGAGACCAAAGGACCCGAACAGGACATCTTTTTCGACACGTCGCCCACTCTGCATTCCGCTGCTAGCAAGCCTATCATGGCTGCCACATTCAGGCCAGTGAATTCGCCGCTGCCTGCCGAGGTTAAGTTTGACGACAAGATGACGACGTCACCGACGACACCCAGGCCACGCACCGCCCCTCATCCCCAGCATCCCCAGACGCCGCAACCACCCTTGGCGGACGATGCAAAGACGCCCACCAAGGCAACGTTCGGCAACGGTAGCAACAGCACCGGTCTAGCGTCCCAAAAGCCGCTCCCCAGCTCCCCCTTTCCTCAGGCTGTCCAGGTTCCCGAAAGCGCCGAGAAGACCAAGACCCCGACGAGAGCCAACTCGCAACACTCTAGAAGATCGAGGGACTCTGAGGATGTTGACATGGACGAATCGGACGGTGAAGATGATGGCGCATCTGACGAGGACAGCGTGAATGCCGACGGAACCAGATCCAACAAGAAGAAGAAGTCGCAGCGCTTCTACTGCACCGACTACCCTCCGTGCAACTTGAGCTTCACCAGAAGCGAACACTTGGCCAGACACATCCGGTAAGGACTCCGGCGAGGCATGGATGGGGTGGGTGCTAACCGTCTCAGGAAACACACTGGCGAGAGACCCTTCCAATGTCATTGTTCCCGCCGCTTCTCCCGTCTTGACAACCTGCGACAGCACGCACAGACCGTGCACGTCAATGAGGACATACCCATAGACTCACTAGCCGCAACTGGTGCGAGGTTCCAGAGGCAGATGCGGACCGAGCGCGTGCGCCAACAAGGTGGAAGGGCCCGCGCCTCGACGGCCGGCAGCGGTCCAGGCCCGGTCCGAGGCCACTCAAAGTCGTTGTCGACATCAAGCATCGCCAGCGTCGGCTCCATCGGATCTGCATTTGTGCCCCGGGACGACATCCGACGACGCCCTCCACCTCTGGTCATGGCCGACCCCCGGTCTCGACTGTCCCTCGAGTCTTATCGTAGCGCTGCTGACGGGACATATGGCTATCGCCCAGTCTCGCCGACCGACTACAGCACGCCGACGTCGGCAACGTTCTCGCCCGGCCAGAGCAGCCCATCAAGATGGGGTTCCGCTATTGCTTCTCCCACCACTTCGCATTCTCGGTCCCACAGCATGTACTCGTCTGGCTCGAGGACACCAGGGAGACGGCTTAGCGTGCCGTCGGGTGTAAACCCCTTCCAGTCTCCCCACGGCGCACCCGTCAATAGGCTCGTCTTTGGTGCAGGCCCCCCCGCCAACTCCTCCAACATGGGCGCCTTCTCTCCCGCTTCCAGCAGCCATTTGGCATCGCCCACCACCCCGACTTCCGGGTGGCCCTCCGGCAGACGGGACTCTGCATCGTCCGCTGCTGACGAGGCGTGGCGCCGACGGACGTGGCACCCCGATACGAGGAACTTTAACACCAATACCAGCAATCTGAGCAATGTTCTCACACCTGGCCAGATCCACCCGAATCCGGCGCCTCCTATCGTCAACGCCCCCAACCCGCAACAAACCCTGCGACTCCCCGGAATCGAATCGTTCGACCCCCTGCCGTCTAGGCAGGTCTCGCCTCCGAGAAGGATCCCGTCGCCGATGATGGTTGATTCCGAAGCCGCACGTCCGAGAACACTTTTGCCTGGCACCGATGCCATGACGGAAGACCGGCGGAACGTTTCTCAGTGGGATATGGGGCTGCACCGAGGCTTGACGAGGCTGGATATCACGTCCAACAAGACGCCGCCTCGCGACAGTGCCGGTGCGTGGGCGAACGAGGTGAACCAGGCTGTACAGGCGCAGGCCGAGCAAGTCCGGATGAACCCACCGACCGTCAGGTTCGAGGTTGACCCGCCGTCTTATTCCAACCCGGGTGCCTTTACTCGCAGCCATCAACACACAATGTCCGCTCCCTCTATTGCCTCTAGGGAGAACAAGCGACACGGCTGGTATCACGGGCCTACCGGCAGCAGCATACACGGACCCCGACCCCAAGCGCCAAACAACGACCCTCGCGGGCCGCATGTTAACCGCATGGTCCACCCCAACATGACTGCTTTTTCTGGGTTTCCAGCCAGGCAACCTGAGCCGCAAGAACCCCCTCATCAGCACCAACAGCAGCAGCAGCAGCAACAACAACAACCAGGGAATCCGGACCCTCTCAGACGTCTTGAGGCGCTTGTAGCCGTCGCTACAAGTGAAGGAACTACTGCTACGGCCTACTGAACATTTACACATGACGAACTGTCATGATCTCTCGCCGCCTTCTCAAAACAAGGACACATACATACTCTATACCACGACTGATGACCTTTTCCTACTCTATCCCATGTCAGCAGAGCTCCTCTCCGCATGACGTACGGCTCCTTTCTTATCATGATATCCCTTTTGGACCAGGCCGGTGGGCGACTGCATTTCTCCGTTGGCGTTGTTACATAGCGTTGCTTTCACTCTCGTGTCCGGTTGTTTTCTTTCAATACGCGCACGTCTCCGCTCAGCTCAATCTTGACGACTGATTGCTTTCCTGTCGATGTGCTTCATTTCCTTTTGATATCCGACTTGGTTGTCCGCGTCTCCTGGGTCGATCATGCCTCGCTGAAAAGCGACACAAGGGTTCGGGTCCTCTTACTTACGGCTGTTTCACGCAACTAGAATTTCTTTTTGCTGCTTTTGGGTCCAGCAACGCTTGCTCACGATCATTGCGATACCCCATCCATTCTCTCCGATGACGGATTTCAGGGTTGCACGGTAATGGATCGCCTCGAAGTGGATGATAAATACGGGCGATGCCGGCCTGTGCCTGCCAGGCCGCGCCGAGGACTGAAGGGAGATGTCGGCGGATACGCGGGCTTGATAACCGAGCTTGGTACGACTTGTTCTCTTTCATTGGCTGGGAAATGGCCGGGTCGATGCTCAAACATTCGGAAGCGGTGGTTGCGAGACCGTCGCCTGGGGGGGGGGGGGGGGGGGGGGGGGGGTGGTTCGGGCGGCATACATGTTTTTGTTCGTAGGCGCAAAGTCAACAGGAATAACGACGCACATGCTCACTCATAACCATCATCCTTGCTTGGCTGGACATATCTGGGTCCTCGTCGCTCAGGCCCGGGAGTTGCCTGTGATTATGCTGCGTTGCTGGCAGCAAGTCTTGCATGTGCCTTTGGGGTGGGAAATGGCTAGCATGGTAGGCAGGGGGAAGTGTGACAACCTTGATGCACAATGATGTTTGCCGTCGGCGGTCCCCGCGCCTGTCAGTCAACAACGGCGACCAATCAAAGACGATGATGGGGGAAAGGCTGGTTGCGTTGCGTCAAGGACCCAAGCCAGTCAAAGCTGCTAAGGCGGACTAGAGACTGGTGGGGGGGGGAGGGGAATGGTGTCGACGGACCCCCCGCACTTGTGTTTGATGGCCGGCTCCTCCGGGAACGTCGAAGCTCTCCGTGTCTGCCGAGTTCTTGAGGTGCTGACTAGGTCGCCGGTGTGACAGGCGGAGGGGAGGTTACTCGAGGGGGATGAACCACTGTCTTTCCTTTTTTTGTCTACGGTGGCTGTCTGGTTCGGGATGTATAGCATGTCCTGGGGATGGGAAGGCCCGGCTGCGAGGCCGGCTCCCTCTCCTCTTTTGATGGGTTTCTCGTGGACACGGGCTTCCTTGCGCTTTTATCCTTGGTGCGCGATGTGAATCGAATTCTCGGACGTTGTATAGTTCACAAAGATGGCGTAGAGAAGTACGCTATATCACCGAATCCATGGTGCACCGACACATCCCGGCCCCACCGGTGGAGTCCTGACCGCCGCCGCCCCCCGACGTTCTCGCCGGGCTCCTCGGCCGTCTCTCCGAGGGCGGCCGCCCCGGAAATCTCTTTCCTTCCCCGTCCTCCTCGGGCCAGCCCGGTGCGAGCCTAGACAAGAAAACTCTGCATTAGTAAAAGCGTCTTGTGAATATATTGGGGGAAGACATACGCGCTGCTCCTGACCCTCCTGCTCCTCTTGGATGATATTGGGGGGGGGGCGGATAGCCCAGAGCAATTCTAGCTCTATCTGAAGCTCGGATATTTGATTTCCGAGCTAGACATTAGTTACCTTAAAATGATATCATGTTGAGAGAAGATTGGGAAGTACTTGCGTGCTGGCTTTTCCTAGGAACGCCGCTGTCGCAGCTTCCAATTTCGTTTCTGGCGCCGCGAGGCACGGTTCGGCGTGAACGACGCTGGTTGGTGGGTGCCGTTGAAGAGGGAGAGGATGGACGATGTTATCAATCTGCAGGCGTATCAGTGACTGTGTTATTATGTGTTGGAGTAGAGTAGGCTTACCGGACGCTGGATATTGAACTGGATGGTGAAACTTGGTGGGCTTTTGGCGAATGCCACGAAAATCGAGAGAGAGAGAGAGGGAGAGAAATAGTGAGGGAGGGTACGCGGGAAGGAAGAACAAAATCCAGCTGGCGAGATTGGGTAGAAGACAGACCTTTGCTGGCCCTCCCACCCCTTCCTACCTTTTCGGATTGGGCAGGAAGCCCAGTCAGAGGGAAGAAACGACTGTTCTATCCGCAGTAGCATCAAGGCAGCAGAATTCCCGGGCTCAAGCCCTGTCTTTTACATTCCTGTTATTTTGGTTGTATTGTTATGCGCCGGTCTTATTTCCAAGTGGGATACTTAAAGATGTATATGACTGGCTACCACTGGCACACCGTACCAGCTTGGTCATTATGTACCGTTCACTCATACTGACTGTTTCGGCACTCGAAAAACGTAAGACATGCCACTACTGGCTAAATAAACAGAGTCTGGCTTCCCTCTGGACAGTTGAGAAGGCAATGTCACGAGAATCCGGTGTGCACTCTTCTGACTGCATGTCCATATACGCGTTTACACTTACGGGGGCACACCTCCAATTATCACTCAGATTTGAAGAAACGGCTGAAGCATCTGGACTCTCCCTTTGGGTCTGGAAGATTCACAAGCACCGGATACTCCCCTATCGTCCCGCAGTTCTAGGGAAGATGAATAGCCAGGGTTTCGACTGTCAATCAGGAATTCAGAGGCAGATCTCGCAAAATCGCTGTCCTTGCAGTCGAGTACGTCAACGGTGTCTGTCTGCAAGATCTGTTCTACCCTTGGGGCCCTGTCGAGGGGAGGGTCCGGCTCTATGAAAAGACCAAATACTCCGCAAGCTTCACCACCAAACAAGGTCAACGCATGCAGATCATGGCTCAGCTTATGGACGGTATCATCACCCAAGAATTTGCTGGTCTCGATCATTGCGGGGTCCTTCCGAAGAACGTCATTATCACGATGCCCAGAAACCACAACAAACCCCGGGCCGTTCTGGTGGACTACGGACGTGCAATCATCGACCAGCAGCGGACATCTCCTGCCGAGTTCTGGAAGCACTTCCCCACCAAACACCACACAATCCCCAGATTCGGGCATAAAATATTGGAGCGTTTCAGAGGTTGGGTCCCTCTGGAGTGGCGGGGCCCACCAGACCATCACGAACACACGCCTTTACTCTACCAATGGATGATGATAACGTTTGGTGGTTTGGTGGACAACCCGAAATACACTGTTTTTGTCGACTTTTTCGAGGAGAGAAGGCCCAAGAAAGAACAGCCTTAAAAGGGCTATTCCTCGGACAACTCCGCCACTACCTCAGACGAGCTCTCGGGAGGGAAGACGAAGGTCTCTGGCGATGTATGTGGAACCATCACGCTCTCCAGAGAGGCTGTTGAGCAGGAAGACAAAGACGAGGAGGGAGCTGGACCTTCGTTGAATCCCATACCACAGTCGGAACTGTTGGCTGGAATCCTCAGGTGGACAAGAAGGACAAGAGGGACTAGAAGGTTTGGATGAGGAGCTCAGCAACATACAACACACTCAAGGATATTGAGAACGTGGACAACGGGCCAAAGGCGGTCATCCATCACCGGCATCCAACACTTTCTTTGTCGTCGTCGGGGATATTCACCTGAGTGTTCAATTGAGTATTTACTCAAGTATCTGTTTCATGGGGCTTCCACGTTGCATAGCTAACCTCTAGACACTATGAATGGGACTTGTTGCCCTGTGAGGTTGTTGCATTCTCTCGCTCATTACCTTTGCTAATAATCAACACACTGATGCCACTTTACAGGCGTGACTGACCGAGCTAGTTGACGTCAGATTCACCTTGCATACATCCGGCCCAAGGGACAAACAATCACTGGGAAATCCTGTAGACCAGTTTCTCGGCACTCACGCCGCCCTTGGCCTGCAGCTCGAAGCCCTTCGGGGTGTCCTCCAGCCCGCCGAGCTCCCTCTGCGGGTTTGGCTTGATCTTGCCCTCCTCCAGCCACTTGGGCAGGAGCGTGAGGTACTTCTCCCAGAACGCCTTGTCCTCGGGCCTCGGCCCGTCCGTGTTGTCGTAAGAGCCGTACTTGACGTGGCGGCCGAAGACGGTGTACGCGAGCGTGCTCTCTACCCGGACGCCCTCGGGGGCGCCGACCTCGTCGGCCTTGCGCGGCAGGATGCACACGACGTGGCCGCCGGGCGAGACGGCCCGGACGACGGCCTTTGTGGTCTCGACCTCGCTGATAGTGTCGAACGCGTGGCGGAGGTTGTTGCCCGCCGCGGCCCTTAGCAGCTCGACCCAGTTCGCGTCGCGGTAGTCGATGGTGACGTCGGCGCCGAGGCGCTTGAGCAGCGCGTGATTCTTCTTGCTGCCGGTCGCGATGACGCGGAGGCCGGCCATCTTGGCGAGCTGGACCGCGTACATGCCCACGCTGCTGGTGGCCCCGTTGATGAGCAGGGGGATGCGCTCGTCGGCGGTGGCGGCGGCGACGGCGGGGGTCCCGTCGGGCTTGGGCTCGGGGAGGCGGAGGCGCTGGAACAGGGCCTGGACGGCGGTGGCGAAGGCCAGGGAGATGACGGCGGCCTCGGCGTCGGTGAGGGCGTCGGGGACGGGGAAGACGAGCGTGCTCTCGGTGACGAGGTACTCGGCGAAGGCGCCGCGCGGGGGGTTCTCCCACAGGCCGTGGACCCAGCCGGCGACGCGCTGGCCCTCGCGGAAGGGCGCGCCGTTGGGGTCCGCGACTGTGCCGGCGAAGTCGCAGCCGACGATGCGGCCAGCCGGGGCGGCGGCGGTGGACTTCCAGTCGGTCGGGTTCTGGGCCACGACGGAGACCTTGATGAGGATCTCGCCGGGACCGGGCTGCGGCTTCGGGACCTGGAGGATTCGAGGTCAGTAACGGTGAACGGGAAGACGGAGGACATGAGACTTCTAGCTTGCCTCTTGGACCTTGGCGGTCTTGTCGCCTTGGGAGACGAGGGCTCTCATGGTGCCGGTCATGGTTGGGACTTTTGCTGGTGGCTGTTTGGTGACTTTTTTCTCCGTGCTTCGAGGGTATGAGTTGGAAATGGTCGGTGAAGCTTGAACAAAGTACAAAGAGTCCTCGACAATGTTGGATTTCGAGATTTGGTCCTTGGTGATGGATAGGGTGGCTTGGAGTTGATATATGAGTTGCGCCCGAATTAGTAATTGGAAGTGCATAGAAATCTGGGACGGGGACGGGAACCACTCAAATGGGCCCATATTGCTTAGAAATCCCGGGATTTCGGTGTTTGGCGGTCACCATCTCATCATCTCATTGTCTCATAGTCTCTCATAGTCTCATCGTTTCATCATATCATAGTTCCATCATCTCATCGCAAGTCCAAAGCTCAGACACCATAGCCAAAACCCAAAGCCCTATTGTCAGTTTCCGCCTAGACAACTGCTGGCGGTTCGGCCTTAGCATTTGCTGGGTTTGAGGGCATCGCCAGGTTAAGTTTCGGACTTAGTTCGTCGTTGAGCCCAGAATGCATTTATAAGCCGTCTTCGGGAAATGATTGATAATAACTAGCGCGCTCCACGAAATGCCCCAACGTTAGCCGTTGTGGCTGCAGTACGTTGCATATGGCTTTTGTCATGTGGCGCAACATTCCTTCGTCTCCTCCACCCGGCGGCGTGGCATCAGGTCTGACGCTCCCGGGCTCAGCAATCCATATCATACCCGGCGGCTAGTTGGTTTCTTTTGCTTCCTAAACTCCGTGTTCAGTACCGATCAACAAGGATGTAGCCGAAGCCTTGTCCGACGTCGTGCATAATCCCGACCGTCGTCATCTTAGCGCAGCGTTACCCCTCATTCAGCCCGTAGCTCCTATCATCGTTGAACAATCACATTTCGGTACAGAGGTCGGTGTTTCCCTAAATACTTGAAGAATCTCTCATAATGAAGATGCTCAGCAAAATAACACTCGCGGCCGCGCTCCTTGGTGTGTCGGCGTGGGCTGCATCCTACACCGAGGCGCTCCTCGCGTTACACAAGACCCTCGTCGAGGCCGACTCGACGACCGAGGCCGAAGGCCTTGGGACGCAGGCCCTCAAGTCCTACCTCGAGGCCAACTTCACTGTCGAGCTGCAGACCGTCGAGGGCACCCGGCAGAACGTCTACGCGTACCCGGGTAGCAGCCGCTCTGCGCGTGTCCTTGTCACCTCGCACATCGACACGGTGCCGCCGTACGTGCCGTACTCGCGCGCCGGCGACGAGATCCGGGGCCGCGGCACGTCCGACGCCAAGGGCAGCGCCGCAGCGCAGATAACGGCGGTCGAGGCCCTGCTCGCCAGCGGCGAGGTCGGCGAGGGCGACGTCGCGCTCCTCTTCGTCGTCGGCGAGGAGTCCGGGGGCGATGGCATGGTGGCGGCGAATGGGCTGGGCCTCGCTTGGGACGCCGTCATCTTTGGCGAGCCGACGGAGAACAAGCTCGTGCGGGCGCACAAGGGCGTTCTGGCGTTCAACATGACGGCCGTCGGCGTGGCCGGCCACTCCGGGTACCCCGAGTACGGGAGAAGCGCCATCGACCTCCTCGTCCGCGCTCTTAAGAAGATCCTGAACACGCCGCTGCCCTCGACGGAGGAGTTTGGGGACACCACGCTGAACATTGGCGTTGTCGAGGGCGGCGTCGCTTCCAACGTCATCGCGGAGAGCGCGGCGGGGAGGGCTAGCATTCGAGCAGCGACGGAGGACTTGGAGGGGATCAAGGACATTCTCAGCGAGGCCGTGTCCGAAGTGACGCCGGAGTATGTGGAACTGGTGTTCACAGTCCAAGGATTACCTGTGAGCTTGGATTACGACGTCGAAGGTGAGCCACATGTCCCCCCCCCCCTTCGGCGTATCCCAGAGAGTCTCTCACTGACATGGCGAAAGGTTTCAACACCACTGTCGTCAACTACTACACTGATGTTCCTCATCTGAACGGCACGCACAAGCGGTACCTGTACGGACCCGGGAGCATCCTCGTCGCCCACTCGGCGGATGAAAGGATCACTGTCTCGGACCTGGAGCTCGCGGTCGAGGGCTACAAGAAGCTCATCTTAGCGTCGCTGAGGAAATAAGAGACAACACTTTCCGTTCGATATGCCAAGACGGTATTGGCCCCAGCCTAGGTCTCCTCAGGATCGCATCCAATGGCACTGGACTCAGTCTCCCTGAGTGGCCGATGAGATGAGGAACGCAGATGAGTGAGATTTCATCGCTGAGAAAGTGTACGTACCATGCGGGGAGCCGGACTGCCCCTCATATGTACGTACTCCATGACGTCATCTGACTGGGCAGTTTCAACCCCCACGTGACACAGCTCAGCTCAACTCATCTCCAAGCTCTCCCCACCAAGGGACCCTGACCCAAGGAAGGTACTCGAGCTAGTGCAGCACTATCGCCAATCCATCGTTCAACGGTGTGTGTTCTCCATCCCCCGATCCGATTTCGATCCTCTTCCTTCTCGAACGGCCTATAGCTACAATGTCCAACTCTCGCGGCCTCCCCGATGTCTTGATGACAAAGGTCGACGAGTACGTCGACTCCCTCGCCCCCCAGATCCAACCCCGCATCGCCGCCGAGATCGACACGTTCCAGACGAGGACCATCGACAGTCTCGAAGACCAAGTCATCGACGCTTTCCGCTCCCTATTCAACAAAGACAAGTCCTCCGGCGACGGCTCGCGAGGTCTCAACGACGCGCCCCCAGATGCCTACGGAGTCCAGTCCCTCCCCTTTGCCGATGAGATTGGCAAGCTCACCCGCAGCTTCAGCGTCATCACCGACGAGGCCGGCGACGACCTGCGGGACATCTTCAACCTCACCGAAGGCGCCGGCGCCGGCGGTCCTGAGACCCAGTCGCGCGGCGTCAGTCACAGTGACTCCTTCTCCAGTGCCAAGGGCTTCCTCTCCTCCGCCATCAACGTCGTGCAAGACCACTTGGACAAGAATAAAGGTCCCGGGGGACAGCGCTTCGAGCTCGACGGCCTGCTCGGCGTCCTGAGCAACACGGTCAAAGATGCCGCGCGGAACCCGGAGGAGAAGGCCCGCGCCATAAGCCCCGAGATTAAGGAGAAGGTCGGCCTGAAGCTGAGGGAGCAGCACGCGCCAATCGCTGAGCAGTTCACCCGAATCGCCCTGGACCACATCAAGCGTTGGCTGCGCGGCAACACGAGCACGCGCGACCTTGGCGACGGCGTCAAGGGCGAGATCGAGGACCACGTCAAGGACCTGGTCAAGGGTCTCGGCGGCCTGTTCGGCAACAAGAAGAGCTCCCAGGAGGCCGGTTCCCGCGGCGTCGGCGACCGTGAGGGCGAGGGCGAGGGCGGCGGCAGCGGCTTCTCGAGGGTCATCAGCGACAAGCTGAGCACCGGCCTCGCCAAGGTGCACCGCGACGTGCGCCTTGAGTTCCGAAAGATCCTCGGCGGCATCGAGAAGCAGCTCTTTGAGCTGTTGCCCGACGCCTTCCAGCGGCCTCTCGAGAAGATCCTCGGCGGGAACCCGTTCGACGCGCAGCTCGATCGCGACGCTGGCGGCCACGCCGACCGCGGCTTCGGCGACGACATCAAGGTCAAGCTGGTCAACAAGATCCGCGGCCTGGTCCGCAAGGTGCAGGAGACGCTGCGCGAGAGCATCCTCGGCGTCGTCAACGGCGGCCACCGCCGATTCGAGCGCGAGAGCTGGGTCTTTGTGCAGAACATGGTCGAGCAAAAGGTGCAAAAGTACCTCCCCAAGGTCAAGATCCACGTTCCCGACGACATTGGCAACGAGAACGTCAGCGTCGGCGCGCCGACGGCGGGGTCGCAGCTCGGCGGCGCGGGCGGCCACCCATCCGGACCTCCCCAGGGCGGCAACTACGCCCCCCCGCCGCCGCAGCAGCATGACCAGTACGGGGGCCAAGGGTCGCATCAGCCGGCGTACAACCCTCCGCCGCACCAGGAATACCGGCCGGATCAGCATCAGCAGTACCAGTCTCACCAAGAGTACCGGCCCAGCGAGAACTGGCCGCCTCAGTCATACCAGCAGTACCACTCGGAGCAGCAACAGGGCTACGGACAGGGCCAGAGCCAGAGCTACAGCGGAAACCAGAATTACGGAGGGGGGCAGAACTACGGCGGCAACCCAGACCACAACCAGTACGGCGAGAACCCTCGCTACTGAGAAAGGCATTCGGAACCGGGCATCGTATGGAAGACATACTGGAAACAGGAAACTGCATAGGGGCGGGAAATACACCAGTTGCCGGCAGGTCTGGGCTGGACGTGAACACGAGCATGGGGCTCAGGTAGCACAAGCTAATGAATTATGAACAATAATCATCTTCCATCCAACGCGCACGTGGCCTCGTTGCTTAGCGGCCAATTACCCATCCTGTTTCGAGACGTATATTGTCGGCTTGTTTGTATCAGGCTGGTCATTCTTCAATGCCGAAGGCCGAGCAGCGATGCTTCCAGCCCTGCGGACTTTTCCGAAGGGATTTAAGGCGGATAAAGAGAGATCTCTTCTCTGCCGCTGCCAACGTGGGCCAGGGCCCAGGTGCAGGGCTGCTTGCCACTGGGAGGTGAGAGATCAGTCGTCTAGGTTATTCAATATTCATGATGCGACGGACGACAAGTAGACGCAAGGGCTTTTTTTCCATTTGAGCAAAACCATAATTTCGTAAGAGTTTCAAGTGCCTCATGCGACGATTACCGCCCCGTCTCGTAACCGTCACGACAAGCAAAGCAGATAAGCGGAAACCGTAGTTACCGCCAAAAACGTCCATGTCCCGTCGCAGCCTAGGTGCCGTCAAACGAACCCTCCAGAACCAGAGCAGTCTTTTCCCGTCCGCTGTCAAGCCGGACATCCATGTAGCAACCTCCCGCATTGGACCACTATTCATCATTTCACTCCTCCTCAGACACAGGAGTAGGAGCAGCAGCGGCACCGTCCTTGTTCTCTTTCTCGCCCCCAGAGGTCTCCTCCTCCGTGACGACGGCGGCGGCGACGGCCTTGTCCTTGCTCTTTGCCTTGCGGGCGCGCTTCGTCTTCGGAGTGCCCTCCTCATCTCGCTGTCCGGCGGCGGCGGTTCCAGCTTCATCCTCCTCGTCGACCTCGGCGATCTTCTTCTTGCGGGGAGTGGCGGCTTTCTTGGGGCGCGGAGTGGCGGGGCCGGAGGCCGGATCCTCGGCGGGGGCCTGGGAGAACCAGCCGTGCTTGTCGGCGGCCTTGCGGACGCCGTGACGCACGCTGTCGCCGCTGGCGGAGCCGGCCTCGACGGCGATCCCGTCGTAGACGGCGGTGGTGTTGGGGCGGCGCATGAACTTGAGGACGGCGAAGGCGAGCTTGATCTCGGCCTCGGTGGCGGCGATGCCGGGGACTGGGAGGGCGGCTTTGGCAGGCATGGCCTACGAAGGGGAGGTCAGCGGGGTGAGACTTCTTGGAGGTGGTGACGCATGCTTACTGTGAGAAGAGATTGCAGGCTTGATTGTGTAGAGCTTGGGTGAATGCAGTTGGTTGTTTTTGTTTGCTTGCTTGATTTTTTGGTGGGCAGCCGGGTTGGAAGTTGGGTTGTTGTGAGGTTTGCAAGATTTGAACTTGTTTCGAGCAGACGATTGATATTTTGAATAATGGGGATCGAGGAAAGACCGTTCTCTCTTGATGTGGAAGGAGCCAGAGGAGAGAGGAACCGTTCCGATCGAACTCGCGCTTTGAGTGTGTCTGAGACGTGATGAGGCGACGTGAATGTTGAGTGGACTGCGTTGAGCTTTGTGGTCTCGAGACTGCAAGGCGGTTGCCAAGATGAGGCAGTGAGAAAAGTCTCACCGACTGCTGGGCTTCAGTACGTGATACAGCGTGTTGTTGTTCAAAGGTGGTGTTCAAACATGGCGGAAGAGGTAGGGCGGTGGTTTGGAACGGGTTGGAACCAGAGCTCATTGTTGGGCAACGATGCCGACGGGACCAACTCGATCGACGGGGGCAACGGGAGCTGCTTAAGCCCCCGTTGACCATGTATCTCTTTGAACGATCCGAGCTGCTTCGAACATTGTTGTTGTTGTTGAGGCAAAATGATGACAACACTTGTTTCTAGTTGAAAATGGTGAAGAGAGAGAGGTGGAAGAATCTGGGTTGCTGAAGAGGGAGGGAGAGAAGTTTGGCTTTGATCGACGAGGAGAGGGAACTGAGTCCACCCGTCCCACTTCTTCCAGATTGATAGTTGATGTTTCTGAGAGAGACAACTAGCATTGAGCAAGTTGACTAGAGGTTGACTAGCAACTCAAAGACTCACAAGGCTGGTTGTGTTCATTGTTCTGTAAGGATGGCATGAATGCCGTTTAAACTGACTAGTCTGCCTGCTGTCCATCAAAGCAGTTCCCGGACTTCCTTTCACCAACGGGTGAAACTGGCTTTCAGTATACAGCGAAAAGGACAGCCACAATTGGCTCTAGAGTCGTAGCATCTCATAGCTGTATGCTTCAACACGACCTTCGTTGCCCGTAGGGCAGATAGAATGAAACTTCTACGCACGCCAGGAAGAGCCCTTCAGGTTGTTGGCCTACGCCGCCACGCAATCACATCTCGAGCCGATGGTGTCACGAATGAATGTAAGTCGTCTCATACACGACCCAACGGACGATCACAGAAAGCACGGTATCGTATCCTTTGGGGAAAATGTCGCATTAAAGCTATCGCCGAGACATTTCATCTAACCTATCGACCCTCCCGAGCCCGACGTCCCTTACAAGCCCACACCAGAGCGGATGGCATCCAGGAGGATGTTGTTGAAGTCGCCGCCAGTCTCGTACATGGCGAAACCGGCCAGCTTGTTCGACTTGATGTACTGGCCCTTGGCGCCCAGGGACTGGACGTTGTCGTACGAGACCCAGATCTGGCGGGCCTGGTCGTAAAGGAAGGGCTGTCATTCACAAAACTCATTAGCCTTCATCGTCCGGAACCATGCACCAGTCGCTTCCAACAAGGGGGGTTTCAATAACATACCGTCTGGCTGCAGTTGTCGAATCCGGAGGCGATGCCCGGGCTGGGGTTGCCGGAGGCGTCGAGGAACTTGGCCTCGTTGATCATGCTCCAGAAGGTGTAAGTGCCGCTATGGGGCTGGGCGTTGCCGCACTCGTCGACCGGTGGGTCGTCGTCCCAGCTGCTGCCCTGGAAGCGGTTGCTGCTGTTCTGGGGCGGGAAGGCGTTGAGGACGCCGGGCGCGGTGAAGGCGCTGGTCGAGTTGACGGAGAAGCCGTGGCCGTAGGCGGGGACGGCGAGGACGATCTTCTCGGTGGGGATGCCGGCGGCGACCCACTTGTTGACGCCCTCCGTGATGCCGCCCTGGTTGTTGCGCGAGTCGCAGGCGAAGGCGAGGGGGGCGTTGGGGCCGCCGGTGGGAGCCCAGGCGCCGTAGATGTCATAGCCCATGACCATGAGGTAGTCGAGCGACTGGGCGAAGGGCGCGAGCGCGCCGTTGGTGCTGGCGTTACCGGCGGCGTCGTTCCACGGGAACAGGCTGGTCGCCGCCGTCAGGTACAGCTGCTTGGGCTGCTTCTGCCTCAGCTCCTGGAGGAAGAGGGCGAAGTTGGCCGTGTCGTCGGGGTTGATGACGTTGCAGCCAAGACCCTGGCGGTTGGGGTACTCCCAGTCAAAGTCGAGACCTGATGTCTTTTGTCAGTTTCTCTCTCTCACTCTCCATCGGGTCTAATACTGCCCCCGTCAGAAACTTACCGTCCAGGTTGTACTGCTGGACAAGGTCCAAGGCGTTCTTGACGAAGGCGGTGCGGTTCTCGGGCGTTGCAATGGCGGAGCTGAAGAAGCGACTTCCGGTCCAGCCACCCATGGAGATGAGGGCCTTGACGTTCTGCGGGGGAAAGAGTCAGCAATTCGTCGTGTAACACAAAGAGGCACTATCTGAAGTGTGTGTAACATAAGAACTTACGTGCGCATGAGCGCCCGCGACGAATGCGGGGATCTGGTCGGGGGCGGACTTGGACAGGTTGAGGGTGCCGTCGGGGTTCGTCTCGGCGAAGGCGTACTTGACGTCGGTGTACTTCTCCCACGGGATGCTGGACACGGGGAACCCGCGGTTGGCGTGGAAGCCGGCGAAGTAGCTCGAGGCCACCATGCCGTTCGGCGGGCACAGCTCGGCGGCGGGCGCGGCGGAAGCGCTGCCGGCGGCCAGCAAGGTCGCGAGCGACAGTTTAAAGAACGACATTTGGGTTTGCGGGGCGTTTGTTTTTCCTGCTGAAGGAAAACCTGTAACGAATGTGGTGAAGTTGGAATTATGTTCAGCTCGAGGCTAACGAACTAGAACGAACCTCTTGCTACGATCTTTGCGACTGCACGACCATCTTAAATAACCCGGCATGTCGCACGGGGGTAGAGGAGGTCCGCGCCTTACAGGGTTCGTTCGCCTCCCTCCCCGGTCCCTACCCGACACCAGAACAGAGTTCATCACAGCCCCGGAGTTGACGTAGCAAAGTAATTGCTTTTCTGGGTCTGATGGGCCGGCGGCCACGGTCGAATGACTCGGCGTTGGGGCTCTGGCGGCCGACGACGGCAGGGATTCCCAGCAAACGAATAAGGGGAGAGAATGGGATGCCCGGGATGCCGAACCCGAATGCTTGGTCTGAAGGCAGGTCTAGTAGTATTGGGCTCTGGATTGGTCTCCCACCCATATTGTGATGGTCATTCGTGCAGGCCCGAAAACAGCGCCGCCATGTCATGTTTGCGCATTAGGTATTGACCCCTTCCCCTCCCCTCCTCCTCCTTCTCCTCCTCCTCCTCCTCCTCCTCCTCCCCTGGCCGAACGATCAGACGTACGAAGCACACTGCATTCTAGCCCTTCACTCTTTTCTCCTTCCCCCTCTCTCTCCCCATCCGCTATTCTTAGATGGGCAAAATCTGTTGGTAGCCTTCCACGGGACCAGTGATCGCTTGCATTCTGGCCGCCCGGAACGCGCTTGTCATTTTGGACTTGCTGCGGGCGATCGAACTCGGCAAACGTCAACATCCATGTCACACCAGGTAGAGTGGATTTGGGTTTGCGTTGGCGCGCGGAGAGAGAGAGAGAGAGAGAGAGAGAGAGAGAGAGAGAGAGAGAGAGAGAGAGAGAGAGAGAGAGAGAGAGAGAGAGAGAGAGAGAGAAAAGCATCAACGGCCACGCAACCCCCCGTCCCGGCTCGCCTTTCGAGGCTGCCGAGAACCGCGCGTGATTGGACGGAGCGCCTGAGCGAGAGTTACGCGGAACCTTGAAGAGCTGACCGGTTTCGTCGCGCAGCGCGGCAGCAGAGACTGGTTGGCCGCTCTTTTCCCCCCTCCATTTCTCTTTTGACTTTCTGCCGGTGGCGTGATGTTGCGTGTTCGCCGACTGTCAATAGACTCTCCATCTTTCCCTGCGGGTTTCCCACGTCGTTGGCGCGCGGGCAGCGTTGGCGGTTCGCTTCCGCTCGCCAGTTGTCTCCTTTCTCTCTTCTGGGGGAAAAAAAAAACTCTCTTCTATCAGCCTGGCCTGAATCCCGGGTTCGCGCAAGGAGTGGTTTGGGCGCGCGTGCCCAAAGGCCAGCAAGCCTGAAACCCTACCCTCGAGGACCGGAAAGCGTTGCATTGCATTTGCATGGCAGCATCCTCGCGTTGCAATCTCCCCTTGCAGTCACAGGCAGTACGGCGACACGCCGACGAAGGCTATCCGTCTGGTCGACGGGCCTGCTGTGTGTTCTGCTCGAGGCCTCCCTCCCCCCTTCCCTTTCGTGGTGTTCACGAGCGAACAAAGTTTGCGTTGGACGATGCCGATCCAAACGACAAATGCCACGCCATTGGCCTATGACGTCTCCAGGAGGTGAGTCGCGCCACTTAACGGCGGCGCGGCACCAAACCTTGGCTCCAGCAGCAATATATCAAACTTGGTCGCTAGTCTTATAATTAGGTAACAAGGCTGTTGATCCTACAACTGCACTAGCGGCAGCCGATAGTGTAGCCGGTGGTGCTGCGGTAGGCGAAGGCATGACGGGCGAATCAATTATGAAACCTTTATACACGCTTGGAGGAATACAGCCACGATGGGCTGTCGCGGCGCGACGAAAGATTCCGAGGCCGCGGGGTACCCATCACCAAACGAAGCCCTACGAAAACCCTGCCTAGGCTTGTCCATCTACACTAATGCAATGCGCGTCCATCACGGGCCGCGGCACCGTGGAACGGACGGACAGGCGGACACGAGCGGCTCCGAAAGGGCCGACTTTCGCCAGTTCTTCTGGTTCGGTGGCTGAGGCGACAGCCCACGAAACCGCAGAGTTTATATTCCGGGTCCCCCCTCCCCTGGCTTGTTCCCGTCGCTCATCTCCGCACATGTGAGAAGGGGAAGTGGGCGGCGGGGGGCCCAAGGATCGAACATCGTATTACCTGTCCACGTAGGAGTATGAACACAGCATGATGGTGTCGGCACGCACTGGGCGACGGAATGGAGTTGCACGATCTTCTGTCCTCCAGAAGCCAGTTGACAACGAAGGCCAACAGAGCAACCATCATCAATGCCACTGTCATTGCCGATTGTTGGGATAGGAGGGGCGGTATATAGAATGTCACGTGACTGATCGTATGACTCGTACACTTTTATAATCTGGTAAATACCCTCCAGCAAGATTCACAAGTACTATCTGTTTCTCAAAAGACACTCTTGGGTATTAGTTGGGTCGGCGAGAGTCAGCGAATCCCTATCACTGTCTGGCTTTTGCAATCTTTCCATGAATTCTGTTGATTTTCTTGTTGCTGGTTCTAGTGCGCGTGGTCTTCCATTCCATCTGTGGGGGGGTTTTGAAAGTGCCCGTGTCAACCGCGTTTGTAGTTCTTAGGGCGGAGCTCATAATATGTGCAACGTGATCGGTCCGAAAAGGGACATACTCGCGAATTCTAGACAATAACAAAACACAATACTCCAGGCAACGTTGGGTTCATTTGTGCTGCGGCCGAGATTCTAGACCTTGATCCTTAGGAGTCCGAGGGCTTAGAGATACAATCATCTTGTTGTGCAATTGATATGAAGTTGCGCGTATGATGCTCGCAGAGCATGTGACTAAAGGGTATGAATAGTGGGGGCGTATCCAGAAGCCGTCTACATAGAATAGAATCCAAAAGCGTGTGTTATGGGCGCATCATACGGAGTGTTGTCTTTTTGATGCCCTTTGAGCTGCAACTAACTACCTAGGTAACTAGCAGCTCTAATAGCTGCATAGTCATACATATGAGTCTCAATGAACGAGTCGTATGCTACTCCGATTACATAAAGCCACTATCTAGGGTAAAAAGCACCTGGGGGAAGCCGAATAACACGATCTTACATAAGTGCCCTGCTATGCACATAACACATAAGCTGCAAATATCCTTGCGACAACAACAACAAGGGGATTAGTCAATCTGTAGTACCCCAACTGCGGCACCGCCTAGAAAGCACGTATGAGTTACTTGACCACCCCAGAGGCCGGTGCCGTTTCGTGGTCATCAAGGCCGGTCAGGGAGAAAGATGCCGGGCCTGGATTTCCGGCCGTGTCATTGGTGAGCCAAGGGCCAGCTAGACTGGTCTGTCGCCACGGGCCGGGATTAATCAATCTCCAGGTGGGGTGTGCTCTTGGGAATGCCCGTGGCATAGCCCTGGTAGGACTCAGCCCCCTTCCTGGTGCCGTTGAGGTTGCGTGAGTGCCGACTGTTGCGGTCCGGGTCCCCGTCCTCCCTGCGGTTGTTAATGCCGGCGCCGCGCGGGTATTGGCCGGAAAAATTGGACACGAAGAAGGACTGGTCGTCCTCGTAGCCGCAGGTCGTACCGATGGCGGCGAAGAGAGGCGCGTAGAGTCGTGCGCGGACCCTGCAACCAAGGACGAGCCCAACGGGTTGTCACCTTGGCTCATGGGACAAATCAGCCGGGGCACCCCAGTGTGATATGATATGGCTGCTAGAACAAGTCGGCCGGCAACTCACGCACCTCTGATGAAGCGGCCTTGAAGGTCCGGAATCTTAAGCCTTCCGTTCTCGCCTCCACTAGCGTTCCCAATGGCCTTGAACAAGTCGTCGTACCCTTTGACAGGATAGCTTGTTCCATCGCACACAACCTGTCAACATCATCAGCCATTCGGGCTCCGTAGTATCCAAAGCAAAGGCACTTTACCCAGTTCTTTGGGAGAGAGACGACCTGGTCGTGGGTGTCCACTGAGTTTGACAAAGTGATGGGCATCCTTGAGCCGGAGGGCTCTCGCAGGTTGGCTGCCATGAAGGGAATCTGGTCACTGTGCATCGTGGCAAGGTATCTCTACGATGCCACAGAGGGGTTCAGTGATTGGTCGTCCGAGACCCTGCCCGCGACCGTCCTCATCGCCGGCACCATCCAATTTTGCGTCGACGTGAGCGAGAAGACCTGGGATGTCTGGAACGGCTACAAGCTCTTCAAGGCGAACCCGTTATTGGACGCGGCCCTGGGCGAGATCCTCGACCAGCAAGCATTGGGCGAGGCCACGCGTTTTGTGATGTTCATCGGCAAGAAGGCGGCGCTCAAGGATTAGAAGTGGCTCGAGACTGGCATCTTCCGTAAGTTTCGTCGCTACCCGCTACCAAAGTCCGTAGACGTTCCCAGAGGAACTGTGGCAGGTGTGTGGGGAGTGATTCCGGTCGGTGAAGACCAGGGGTTACCAGCATCTCTCAAGGACATCTACAGGGGCTTCAACGCGCCAGGTCAAGTCTTCCCTGGCATCACCATCATCCTGAGCATCATCGCCGTCGTCGGCATGACCATTAGCCTCAGGGACGATTGGAGCCAGTTGACCACCGCCGGCAAGGCGCTCACCATCATCTCGATCAGCGTGACCGCAGCCAGCATTTTCGCCAGCGAACTGGTTGCGGAAGCCATCATATGGGCTGGGTTCGTCGCCGCAGAGTCCACCATGGTTGTAACTCTCCCGATTGTCGGAGCCGTGTTGGTCGAGATCGGTGTCGTTATCATGATATTCATGTCCATCTTCGAGATGCGGGAGGAATCACCAGAGCCAGCACTCACCCCGATCGAGAGCCTCATCGAAGGTGTCGGTCGGTCCTTGATCGCCACCTGGGACGAACACCCCGGTCCTTTCCTCGTCTACACCATCCCGACAGGTGTTGGGCTGGGAGGTGCTACGAAGACTCTGGTCCTCGAGGCCGCCAATCCCACGTCTTCCATCATGAAGCCGCGGGCCATGTCGTTTAGATTCCTCGCGGGTGCAGCTACGGCCACAATCGCCCCGGACGCTCTGTTCTCGGATGCCAAATTTGAGCTCGTTGATGCCACCGACATTTCGCGCAACAACCCTGGCAACATCTTCTTTGGCCACGACCCGGGCTTGGAGGCCTTGCTGCAATTCGATCCGCGCGACTCGGGGGGCGCGGCATGGGAAGTGCGAGTGACTGGTAAGACTGGCGGCACGGACAAGGCCGAGCAAGGGCTCATTCGCCTGGCACCGGGATACGCTATAAGTGTGATTGTTTCTGGATATCTGTGTCAGGGAACTTAGGTGGTGTACTAAGCCCGTCCATAGACCATTCAGGCAAATGCCCAAAAGATCAACCAATGTTGGCACTTCGTGCCAGCATTGCACCACACATACACTTATTAAGGGAATCCCCACTTATTCCCTCACAATCTGGCAACCGTGGCTGGAAAAGCCAGCGTCATTGTTCGAGAGACCCTCGAGGACCCGGACGACAGCAACTACCAGGAGTTCCTCATTGTGAAGGAAAAGCCGGTAGATTGAGCTGAGCAGTCTATGCGGTTATGATTTGGTTGAGATTTTCAAAGGCTGTTGCCCCCCAGAAATTGATAATATACGAATCACAAAACGCACTTAACGCTATTGCCACGTAACAGAACAATACCGTTAGTTACGTAGGCAGCAGCTAGCACTTAATATATATCTCGTGACACACACTCCAGATTTGACCTAACAAGTCAGATTTGACACTCTTTTACAGTAGGAAACCTAGTTAGGTACATCTCGCTAGTCATAGGTAGTATAGACTGTGTATTCCCTAGACTTTTAGGATTTTTAACTAGGAGTCCTTGTCGCCCTTAGACAATTATAAGAATCAAACTTACAGTGTTTGGAATATTAAGCTACTGCCGCATTTTGAAGTCTGACTGTTCTGGCGCAAGGTCGGCAGAGCTGGGCTTATAACTGTCACGTAACAAAACGATACTGTCAGTTACGTGGGCAGTAACTAACACTTATATATCTCGTGGCAGCTATTAGCCAGCCCTGAATTGCCTTGGGATTGGACCTGGCGTAGGACAACTATGCTCCATTCGTCCCGTTCCGCCTGCTCTTTGATTGACAAGACAGGCTGGCAAAATAATGAGTATGCATGCTTCTTACTGATCTTGAGACCCGGGGAATGCAGGCTCACGACAGCGTGAACATCTGGCTTGTCCCGCTACTATGTGCTTCTGCCCATATCTGCCACTCCCCATCTCATCCCTAGACTGTTAGCTGCGTTAGAAGCCTGTCTACATAACCCTAGGGGCTTGGTATGTACCAGTAAATAAGGGTACATGCGAAGTGTATAGATTGTTTCGAAAGGCTCATGACCAATGACGCATCTCTTAATCTGAAATATGGCCTTGATCCTGGCTACGGGTATAAAGAGACGATTTCGCCGCGAGAAGAACAGCGGGGGTTTCCTTCCAGTTATCCCGGGCACACACACCTTCCCTACCCGCAGTCCTAGCTTGTATTCCCATGTCATTCAAAACAAATTCAAGTTCCTGTTCACAATTTCAACAATACCGTCATCATGGGACTCACTGACGCTCATGTGACCTTCACGAACGAGCTGGGCACGCCGCTCGAGGTGCGCAAAACGGCGTCTGTGGCAATGGAGAAAGACCTACCAGACGTTCAGACCGTCCCGGCCTACCAGACGAGCAAGCTGCAGCACATCAACACGTCAGACATATCTGTCTTGCAGTCGAGCTTCACCCTCGCGTTCAGTGACGAGACTGTGAAGGTCGATCTCGGCAGGGAATTGTACGTCACGGACGCCACGTGGTCCGCAACTGACGGCAAGATCGGAGGCTTGCTGGCGCCCATCAACTCAATGAACAACGGCGTGGACTTCCGCCTCTGGTTCTTCGCCTGTGATGGCAGCTCGGTCGACTACCTCAACCGCTACCTGATTTCGGCAGCCAAGTTAGTCCCCCAGACGCTCGTGGCTCACCCGATCACCGTGCCGCTGCCACCCGTCCTGAACAAGAGCTCCGTAACGCTCACGAAGCTCGAGATACCCGAGATGAAGTGCGTGTACGCCTCAATTCTCGCTCTTGCAGCTGTTGCTGTCTCTGTCCCAGGTTCCAGCGCCGGCGTACCTCGCGTCACGGCCGATGCGCTGGGTAGTAACAAGGTCACCGTCACAGCCATCCTGAACACGTCTCTCATGGCCTCCGGGTCCGTGTCCCTGTTTGACGGCAGCTTCACCTCCGTGGGCGAGCTCGCACTCACAGAGGTCTCTATGCTGGCTCGGGTGGTGGTGGACCTGTCGTCGCCGCCGCACTTGTCGGCGGTGGTCGAGTCCCTCGCGATCTCGATCGGAGAATGGTCCCTGTCTAGCGATATTTTCGAGTCGATCGAGAAGGCCTTTCCCTGGCTGGCTGGCATCCTGTCTTTGGTGGAAGACAGCTACCATCTCGCCGCGCTGTTCAACACGGATCCAGTCAACAGCCAGATAGTGGAGCTGGTCAACACCATCCTGAAAGGCCTGCTTGGTTCGGACGGGACGGCGTTCTTCGAATCCCTGGCGCCGGTGGCGGATCCGGAAACTGTCAAGTCTGCCAACTCGATCCCTAAGCCCATGTCGGCACAGGCGCCAGAGCATGACTTGCTCTTCCCAAACACAGCTACTGCGACTGACACAAAGATAATCAACCATCCTGAAGTGGTCGGAGCAGAGCGTCCCTCTCTCGATACCCAAGGCAAAACTGATGGGGTGTAATGTCTAACGATAATGCATCTTCTCATAGTTAGACTCAAGTGCACACTACCTCTCTAATCTACCCCATACCCAGTTAATGGTCTTTTCTGCAACTCTGCCCCAAGACGAAAATAGGCTAGATACATATGCTGGCGACACCATTAGCCTTCTAGAAGAGGCTTCGTAGTTGCTGCCGACACTGCTCATGAGCGATTAAGTAAAGGCCTCACTGGATAATCTAGGAATGCAGCATAGTCTTTCATAAGTAGCAGATGCATACTGCGAGTGGTGTGTGTCAAGTCAGATTTATCAAAATATTCATGACGATACATTACATTACCACATTCTACGCTAACTTGCCGACACGCTGCCACACATAACCTCAGTTGCTGAGCTTTGCCCCCCCAGGGCCTCTAACAATATGATTATAAAAACCAATAATTCAATGGCAGTTTCCTCCATATGCCCCATAGCGTTTGCAAGTCTACAGCAATCGTTAGTTGTGACCATATGGCGCTGCTAATTAGTTCACTTACTTCTTTCCACTGCCCTGTGCCCACTGTTCTCCCTAGGTCGCAGGTGTTATAACTACCTCTGTCGTGTGTCCCCCGCCTCCAGTGGCTACAAGCTTGGGTTGTAGCATGATCGTTAGACGGAGTTGCGTGATAAGGGGGTTTGCTTAGGTGTTGGTAGTTGTAACACCTAAACTGTTAGATAAGCTTGATTGAAGAACGTTATTGATAAACATACCAGCATTCAGAAGCACTAACGCTAGCAGCTGAAAAGAGAATAGCTGCAAGTACAGAAAACTTCATTGTGAGAGTGTTTCAAGGTAGTCGAGAGTGCTTTAGAGTTGTAGATGTAGAATAGAGTTGTAGATGTAGATTAGAGTTGTAGAATAGAATTGTAGATGTAGATTAAGGTTGTAGAATAGAGTTGTAGATGTAAAATAGAGTTCAAGTGTATTGTGAACACTAGAACCTATATATAATTATCTTTGTTCCTCTTCCTAACTAAGTCTTGATAATTGTAGTATAGTAGAGAGGTCTGTAACAGGGATGCATAAAGAGCTAATCTAAATCTATAAATGTAAGTAATACAAATATTGGTTACAGGTAAATTGCCAGTGCACTTTTGGTATTTTGCCAGTGGGTTAAACCTAGTTAGGTAGGCACTGCCACCACCGCCACTACTGCAGTCCACAGCCCATGCCCTTTTTGCCGCAAATCCACTATTGCCAACAGACGCCTACAATGCAACAGCAGCAACAACAAGCAGCCCTTTTAGTTAGCCTAGCAGCAGCAACAACTTCGCCAGTAATTAGTGCTACAACTACTACTGTAGCTACTGCCTAGGCAGTATAAATAGTATAGGCAGGATTAATTTAGGCTGGCGCTAGGTTAATCTAACGCTGGGTTAATCCGACGCCGGGCTAATCTGACGCTGGGTTAATCCGACGCCGGGCTGATCCAACGCTGTGGCCCTCTCATTGGTTAGATAAGTCAAATGTTGTTGTGGGCGATTTTTGGCTGGTGCTGACATAATGTGTTTCCTAACTAGGTTTAACCCACTGGCAAGATACCAAAAGTGCACTGGCAATTTACCCGTAACCCAAATATTACTATCTAGTATCCGTTGACAGCTGAGATACCTAGAAAGCGCCTAAGGCAGCTGTGCATACGGTTATTCCGGCCGGTCGGTAATGTCCGAGACTAGTCCACATTGCGTCCGTGCGCATAAAGCACTAACAATCTGGCGGCCAAGCTGCATTCGTTGCAATAAATAACGGTAAAGCCAGCGCATGCAGGCCTGGCTGTGTGATTACTAAGAGATCTCCAGAGTCAACCAGGGCCTCTGTTCTTAGGACACTGCGCTGCAGTGATTCTCACCTAAGGAAACTATTTATCCCACATTAACAGGACGAATTTTCGATAAACGGCTCAAGCGAGTATTATGTCTGCCTTATGTAGAAACTAATTATCACTTGTAATACTACTGTATCCAAGGAAGATTTAGTTATTAAAGTGTGGATGGCAGGATGATAGCAGGCTGGAGGCAGGCAGCTAAATGGGCCACGCGCTGAATCTGGGAGGCTATGAGTAAGGCAGTATGAGGGCTGGTGTAACTTTAGACAGACAAGTCTATCTAGCTTATAGGCAGCGCTATCTTAGCTACCTGCACTTTAACAACAGCCTCTAGTTTCTGTTAACCCGTGCGTACAGGCTAGACTGCTGTCTACTAATTTCTCCATATAAGAAGCACACCCATTGATAAGCCCTGTCTACAGGCTATGCCATTTAGAAGTTATACTTAGTCATGGCCTATTCTGTTGCCGCCGATCGCTCCTGGGCGCCATTTTAGCACCAGTATTAGTTATTAACGTGTCTCGCTGCCGCTGCCCTTGGGTAGTTTCAATCCGAGAAGACAGTGACAGCAGCTTGAACACAAGCACATGTATGCACAGACGCAGTGTTGGCACAGGCAGAGGCTGATGTCGCGACAGGCTCCCCTTGTCTCCTAAACCGCCTCACCCGACATTGTAGCCCGCTGGCTCGGCAATGCGGCACTTGACTTGATGGCGTTCTCCGGCCCCCCGGTGTTTCTTGCTCTCTCACTGTTTTTGCTCCCCCTGCTTCCAGATATCAGAGGAGTGTTATTCTGGCCATCTCTCTGCCTCAACCAGACAGTTTCAGATCATTTCATGGATCGTAGTTACTTTTGCTGTCTCGCCTTTGCCTTTGAGTGGCGTACCTGACGCCAGCTCACGACTAGGCCTCGGCATGGCTTTCAGATAGCCCCCAAAAGGGATTAAAAAGCGGCCGCCTATTGCCGTGGTGTCTATTCCCTCGTTTGGACACACCAGCACATATATTGTTGTATAGGTACCTGTTCAATCTTGAGGTACCGTGACGTGCAAAAAGTCTGGGCCCACCCACTTATTTCCCTCCAGCCCACACATCTACCCCATCACTTTTACTACGATTAGAACCACAAACTTGATAATATATATGGCAAGAGTGTAGTCAATTGAAACCTAATTATTTGCCTATCAGCATCGTGTATACCATCCCCGGGCCCGCCGTACAGCTCGTAAGCGCGGCGGTATTGGCTCTATAAGACGGTTGATAGTGTAAAGGCGGGTTGGGCCCAGGCTTTCTACATGTGACTATACCTTGAATATGTGGCTTAGTAGCCTACGGTTGTACGCGTTCACAAAGACCCTTGAGATCCCCGACCTCACAACATGACTAGCAATCCGCGGGAACCGGACGCTCCCATTCGCCCCGAAGCCATAGTTTCGGCGTCCCCTTGTGTATGCCTTGAGCTCCCTCTTATTCGCTGATAATATTTGAGGCCTTAGTCTTCTTTACGGTTAAAGATCTGACACGACCTGTTACCCCTGCATTCCACCACCAATCTTATAATTCCGACCATCTTCCACTAGAGGGCGGGCTCACTAAGCTCCCAAATCCCAATTACTGTTTATTTGATCATGCAGAACATCACATAGGGAGCACTCTCTTAAGCCCAAATTTGTCCCATGGCTTCCATGCTGAAACCTGGCTACCCAAAACTCGACGCCATAACCTAGCCAGGCACCCGCGTGGAACTGCTTTTTTCTAGCGTGGCGGATCCGAGGAGGAAGCCGAAGATCCCTTGTCCCAGTTGAATTTTTGGTCGAGTCACGTCGAGTTCGCCGCACAGCCGCTAGACACTGCCCAAAAATCGCTAGAGTCTATTGTTAATAATACTCTTATTGTTATTATTATTGCTAGTGACATCCTCCACTCTTCACTGCCGCTTCTACCGACTATTCGTTTATTCTATTGAGGGCTCAGCCTCATCTATATGTTTATAATACCCTCCATCGCCCCGGTCACATTTCTAATACTAGTGTTACAACATATACTGCCGTCCTCTCCCCACTTTTTCTTTTTCTTTTTTCTTTTTGGGGGGTTGCCTCTCGTTGTTGGACTAAGTCTCCAAAGGGGAGCTTCATACCAATATGTTGCCCCTATTCTTGCTAGTAATAGCTGACATCTTCGCCCCGGTGTGGGCAGCCGGTCCCGTGAGGCCGATGTCGGCCCGCTTGAACGCTCTAGACTCCCGGGCTCTCCCGAACTCACCCTCGGGAGGCTACGCCCCAGCTGTTGTCGAATGCCCGGCAGTCGGTCCCACCATCCGCTCCGCATCAGCCCTGTCGCCTAATGAGACGGCATGGCTCACGAGCCGGCGGAGTGCTATAGTCCAACCATTACGCGACTTTCTCACCCGCGCCAACATCCCTGACTTTGATGCTGGCGCCTATATTGATGGCCTCAGGCCGTCCCAGCTACCCAACATCGCCATCGCTATATCTGGGGGTGGGTATCGCGCTCTTATGAATGGTGCTGGCTTTCTAGCGGCTGCTGACAGCCGCACGCCTAGCTCTACGTCTGCTGGCGGTATTGGCGGTTTGCTCCAGTCAGCTACCTACCTAGCTGGTCTCTCTGGAGGCGGCTGGCTTGTGGGCTCCCTCTTCTTCAACAACTTCTCCTCTGTGGTCGACCTACAGCAGAGCTCTACTGTCTGGCAGTTTGAACACTCTATCTTCACTGGACCTAAGGATCCCGGTCTTTCTATCATCAACACAGCCAAGTACTGGAAGGACATCATCAGCCAGGTGTACAGTAAGGACAAGGGGTTTGAAGTGTCTATTACAGACTACTGGGGCCGCGCCCTCTCATACCAGCTTATCAATGATGTTGATGGGGGCCCAGCTTACACCTTTTCCTCTATTGCTGAATCGCCTGACTTCCAGGCTGGCGCCCAGCCATTCCCCATACTAGTTGCTGATGGCCGCGCCCCTGGTGAGCGTCTTATCTCGCTTAACGCTACTGTATATGAGTTTAACCCTTTTGAGCTTGGTACTTGGGATAACACAGCCTTTGGCTTTGCACCCCTCTCCTACCTTGCCTCTAACTTTTATAATGGCAGTATAACTGCTGGCGGCTCTTGCGTTCGTGGCTTTGACCAGGCCGGCTTTGTTATGGGCACCTCATCCTCCCTATTCAATCAGCTTATTCTTCGCAACTCTATATCAAAATCCGAGAGTATTCCCGGCTTCGCCAAGAGCGCTCTTACAGATATCCTTAAGCGAATTGACAAGGATAACGACGATATTGCGCAGTATGTGCCGAACCCCTTCTTCGGCTGGAACCCAAGCACCAACCCTACCGCCAACTCGTCCCAGCTGACCCTTGTTGATGGCGGCGAGGACCATCAGAATATCCCACTTCAACCACTAATCCAGCCAAACCGCGCTGTTGATGTTATCTTTGCTGTTGATTCTTCAGCTGATACTACCTTCCACTGGCCTAATGGTAGCGCCCTCCGCGCCACCTATAACCGCGCTACCTACAACCGCGCTGCTAAGCCTATTGCTAATGGCGCCCTTTTCCCACCTGTCCCTGACGCCAACACCTTTATCAACCTCGGCCTTAACCGCCGGCCGACCTTCTTCGGCTGTAATGCCTCTAATTTCACCCTTAGTAGCGACCAGCAGCTACCGCCACCCCTTATCGTCTACATCCCCAATGCGCCCTATAGCACCCAGTCTAATGTGTCTACTTTCGACCTCAAATACAACCTTAGCCGGCGCGACACCATCATCCAGAATGGCTATGATGCAGCTACCCAGGGAAACGCTACCCTCGACGCAGAGTGGCCTGTTTGCGTCGCTTGCGCTGTCCTTTCGCGCAGCATGGACCGCGCCCGCCAGACTGTGCCTACGGCATGCGCCAACTGCTTCCAGCGGTACTGTTGGAACGGTACGCTCGACACGCGCGACGTCCCTGAGTACGAGCCCGACTTTGCGATCGGGGCCCACAGTCTCGCCGAAAGGGCGGGCGACGCGGGCGCTGCTTCAGCAGCCGTGGGGCTTGCTGTCTGAAGCCCGTCAAGGCAGGCTTGAAGGAACAAACGAGTGCTTTATTGTTGTTGTTGTACTTAATACTAGGCCGTCACTGCTCAGGCAAAGTGCGCCTAGGCAAGCTTACCTCTAGAGTACATAGCTACTATCACAAATTAAAAGTACCTCTTATAGTTCTTTTTTCAAACTTGCCTACATCCAGTTTTTATCTTAAAGTGACTATTAGAGCTTATCTTTAGTATATTACTTTATAATAGGTTAGAGAAAGTCTTCTTACCAATTAGTGTTGCTTAGTAATATATAGTAATTGTTATAATAGTTTGAAAACGGTAGTAGTGTTAATAAAGCAGGAGAAATATAGAATTTTAGGTAGTGTAGAAGTGGCGGTGGTGCGGAAGTAGGGTAGTTAAGTTATAGAGCCACAGGGGAGAATCCAGTGCAGTCAAACTCAGCGCAACTGAATTCAGTAATCAAGCTCATGCGTGTAGAATAGGCGGTACCATAACCCAGGTGTAGTGTAGTAGGACGTCAGAATGATGTTTCGCGCAGTGAGGGGGTTCTTTGAGTCCGCTCTAAAGCCATCGAGGGGTCTACAGGCGCTTGGGTGTCTTTGAAAGTGTCGTCGGCGCGGTGAGCCGGCGAATTTGGCTTGTTTCTAAATTCTATAGATGACGTGAACAACGAATAATCTTTTATATTTGTCACGTCATAATCGTTATGGATCACATTTCCCCATGTTCCTAGTGTCTTTATTTGTAGCCCCTTGAACGTGCTCCCTTGTGGGAGTTCGAGACAGACTAGAGCGGTGTCTGATTCTTCCTTGATGCCGGCGATGAATGGGTTGATGACGATACCTTTGCCGCCACGTATAGTTTTTTTTATCAATCCAAGTGAGCTTGGAGACAAGACTCCCAGATGGAGGACGGTCCGGGTCCATTCAGCTACCCAGAGACCGCAAGTGAATCCGTCCTCTTGTTGAGTCGTATTGACCACATATGCACTCGACCCAATGATACCTGGAGGATCCAATGGCGCACCCACGTGGTAGTACCATTGCCAAAGAGACTTGATTGCGTCTGCGAATAGGGCGTCGCAGTCAGGAGTCCAGTTGGAATCCGCGTAGTAGATTCTGCCGTCGATTTGGTTAACCAGGAGCAAAGCCCAATGTTGCTCATCGTAGTTAAGAAGGAAAATGAGGATGTCAGCATTCGCGATATGCTTGATGTCCTTCTTGGCAGCGTGAACAGTGTCAGGCGTAACCAGATGACCAGGGATCCAACCCAAGCCCACATACGGCATGTATCTGCTTCCTTTGACGCCGCGAACTCCGATTGCCGTCACGTAGAATTTTTTTTATCAATCCAAGTGAGCTTGGTGATGAGTATTGTTGGTTTTTCACTGGTTAACCGATGGGATATCCCGAGTTCGCAATATCACGAAGAGTGGGAAAGAGTGGTCAATTAGTGGTTGTTGTTGTTTGATAGTTAACTCGTTGCAAGGTGAAGTGGGAGCGCAAGTGCGGCACCACCCTTGCGCGTGGGCAAGGGTGAGGGATACTGCCGGTAGGCGGTGTGTCACGTGACACACCTCCTCCGGCCGCATCACCCATATGCCAACAAGTATAGTCCTGAGCCGAGACGGATAAGCATCTGTTGCTTGTACAGCAATATGCCTATTACTTTTAAGTTAGACTAACTAGGCTAGTGCAGGAATGTAGAGCTCATTAGCGCGGCTCTGCTGGGGATATCACCTGTGTACAGCTTATCCTTCTTGAACTTGGCGAGGACAGTGTCTATAGGCGTGGTGATCTCTTGGCGAAAGTACGCGTCCGACGTGAGCGACGATCGCTGTTGCGCGGCGGAGTTGCCCTGGCGTTGGGCGTAGAAGGCCCTGACCCAGTTGGCGTTCTGCTTTCGGAGCATCTCGTCGCCACTGTCGTGGAAAGCAGCCTCCAGTCGGTGGAGTGCTTATAGTTGGAATTGCTAGGGCGGATAGGGCAGATGATGCCTGTCCAAGATTCCAACTAGAACAGTAACCCCAAGAAGTACAGAATTGGAGATTAAATATCCCGCAAAGGGATCTGTGAATGCTATCTTTCGTGATTGCTAGTTTTAGGGTCGAATAGAGGCGTTTGTGTGAAGGAATCTTGTGTTGGGGTCTTGTGAACGTCTACAATCTCGACCTCTGATCCTAATTGGCTTGATGAGTGTCGGTATCGTCTGATAAGACGCTTTTCAGCGTCTTTTTTGCGGCGTACTTCATCAATGCTCTCTTTCGGGACTCTCCTCATGGCATTGTGCTGATTCCTTACTTGGCGCGGGTCGGAATGCTCTTCTCAGCGGTGTTTAACTTAGTACTTCCTCCTCTTGTCACAGGACAAGCACTGTATACTGTAGATAGACAACAGGGACGATGGATGACCCCACAGGCACATGAATAGACACGTGCCCATGGAGTATATATCTCATCGTCCAATGCCTCCCACTGGGGGAGTCAACCTGAATAGACTATCTACACGTATACCTATCTTTTGTCCTGTGTCAATCGTTCAGCTCCTTGTTTATTGCTTGCCTTGTTTCACTGCTCTGCTGTTCAATTGGCTTTCTCAATTCGCTCAACGTACGCTTCAATTCGGATCTTCACCGATTCACCCAGTGCCGACGTCTTAATGACTATCAGGGTGGTGCCTGTGGTGAGTGTGTATGGATGAGTCACGGCGCACGATGCGGCCATCATGGCCAAGGGGATATTTCTTCGGGCGACGATGGAGACAACGGTGACAACAATGGTGGCGGTGGTGGTCCTAGCCGTTATCAGAAGCCATTGGTGTCCAAGGGTCGTAACCCTTGCACACCAGGAAAACGTCTAGGAAAAGGTGTTGGCGAGGGTAGTTCTTTCCTTGGCTCTAGCGAGAAGCCATTGATCCTTGAATAGGATCAAGTTTGAGGGTGTGTGTTTTCCTTTGTATAGGCAAAGTAATAGGTAGGCGTAAAACGTTTATACGCTCTTTATAACCTAGTAAAAAAAATGGTTTCCTGTGCAGCAAGTTTGCGTACTCCGGTTGCATCCTCGTACGATGGCTTGCGATAGTTGGTAGGACCATCGCTGTCGCTATCGTCGTTATCCTCATCGGACGATCCGGGACCCTCGCCATGATAAGTACAACGGGCGCCATGAGACTGAAATACACACTCCGCACAGGCGCCGCCCTGGTACGAAGGAATGCGGTGAAGTTGCGGCTAGCATCTACGAAGACCCAGTATGCCGATCTTTGATTGTTTATACGTCAATCAGGAAGAGGTGAAGGCTTTTCCATGTGGGTTTCGTTGCTGTGATATTGGCGCAGGGAGAGAAAATAGGCTGAAGTTGGATGGTTGACCTGGATGATTATCCTAGTCTAGATAAACGCATAGGTGGTCAGCTCTTGTAAATATGGTAGCTGACCACATAGTCCAGTGGCACCCGCCACTTGGATGTAGGTAGGTTACTGTTGTAGCACCGGAGCTGAATAATACCGCGTATGAAGCTGCGGTTGTCGGCTAACATGAACGAGTATTGCGCGACTGTTCTACAATTGATTGGTACTGGCATGTTCAGAATAGTTGCCTGAGAATAAAGTCCAATACAGGTGTGAAAAATAGTTTTCAAACATGAGAATAAAACAACCATAACCATATGTTAGGTTGGCTGAATGTAGTATTACTGTCAAAGAAGAATGTTCCTTGTCCAGGGACCTCAAGAGGTCGGGGGCGTAGGAACCGCAAATCTGCCGCTCTCAATGTCCTCCTGGGCCTTTTGGCTCATGTTGATAATCTCGATGATGACGTGCTGGCGCTCCGCCTCGAGATGCTCCTCCGAGATGCCGCTCCCGTACCAAATCGACGCGTAGATGTCGACATTCTTCTTGCCGTCGCACCCGAGGACATCCCGGGCAGCAATGTTGAGGACACCAAAGGTCGTACTTTGCTCGTCGACCAGATTCTTGTCGCCGCAGGCCTTGATGGCGAACTCGGGCAGCGGGCGGACCATAGGCCGCTGGGCGCAGGTCTGGGGGCTGTAGTTGGGGATGGTGAAGTTCGTGATGATGCCGCCCCAGCCCTCGAGGATGTGCGACATGCCTAGAGTGCCGGTGTGGTCCGAGTGCTTGAAGTAGTGCTCCGCGTTTGCGCGGTTGTTGGCGGCATCGGCGAAGGGCGAGGCGGACCACGCCGAGAAGGCCCAGGCTGTGACGTTGGGGAGGTGGACGAGGGCGCGGCATTCGACGGCCTTCCATGTGGCCGGGTCGTCGAGCGTCGAGTTGTCGTTGACGTCGTACCAGAACCGCTTGGCCTCCTCTATGTCCTTGGCGAAGATGTCGAGAAAGCCCCCGTCGCCGATGGCGGACTTGCGCTCATAGAGCAGGTCCATGCAGCGCTCAGCCGGGTACGGTGCCGGTAAGTAGTTATCGGTCGCGTTCGTGCGTTTGTTGAGGTCCTTCCAGACATACTGGCAGCGTTCCAGTTCAAAATCGGTCTTCTTGCCCAGGGTTGCGGGCCCTGAGAGGATGTAGTCATAGCCGTTGACGGCTTCCGTCCAGTTGCCGAACTTGGGCCACGGCGTAGATTGGGCCGCAGCCAGGCCGGCAAAAGTCGCAAGAATAAGTGGCAGCATGATGACGATGGTGAGTTGAAGAACCGAGATGAGGATGCTGAAGTGAGCTGTGAGGTTTACCATCTCGCGTGAGCAACCCTCTCTTAAATATATCGCCAAGCGGCTGACAGCGCTCGCATCCTGATCGCGTATCCTGTCCAATCAACCGCCATGCTTGGCTGCCATTGTCAACGAGGATCCCGGAAAGCCATTTGCCATAGGAAAAAAAGAAAGCTGTAAAATTTGCCGCAGTCTGCAAATGGAAGTTCCACTCCGAGTGTCTCGTTGGCCATCATCTTTGGATGGTCGTTTGCCTCAACCGGAACGGTTACCGATGCCAAAGAATGCGGAGGGCCAACCAGAGCCGGGGAGACAATGCCAACCTGAGCCCGTGACTGAAAGCAAATGCAGGAACATGGATAGGGAACCAGTTTTACAGCAAAGACAAGTACCATAAACACTCGTGAAATCTAGACAAAGCTAAGAAACCTACTAGTCAAAGAAAGCTAGCAGATGTCCTATAACAGCTAGTAAGTACTGGATACACTAGTCCTAAGATAGAAGGTAGTTATTATTTTTACTCTCTGTTGCCTACTAGTTAGCCTACTGTTAGTAAGAATATAATTATTATATAAGAAAATAGATATATATAGATCCTTGTTTCTACTAGTATACTATACTTTTTATAGTACTTATAATACTTTTTACTATTAACTAGTAGACTTCTTAGCTTTATCTAGATTTAATAAGTATCTATAGTATAGTAATTTTTAATTTACTTATACTATATTCTCTTAGAAAATTAAAATAAAGCTAAGAAGCCTATTAATAGTAAAAAGTATTATAGCTACTATAAATAATATAGTTTACTAGTAAAAGTAAGGATCTATATATAATTATCTATTTTCTTATATATTAGCTTTATCTAGATTTAATAAGTATCTATAGTATAGTAATTTTTAATTTACTTATACTATATTCTCTTAGAAAATTAAAATAAAGCTAAGAAGCCTATTAATAGTAAAAAGTATTATAGCTACTATAAATAATATAGTTTACTAGTAAAAGTAAGGATCTATATATAATTATCTATTTTCTTATATAAGTCAACCCACCCACTTTTCGGCACCCCCCACATTTCGGCATGCCAAAAATGCTGCCTAGCCACCCTATTAACAGCTATATCTATAACTTCAAACTACTACCACTTTTTTTAACCTTTATTAAATCACTTTATTTTTTCAGGATACCTTCTTTATATATCAATAGTTCAGTATACTAAAGATAAGATTAATCAAGCAATTAACGCTGTTAAAAACAGCCATAGTGTTATCTAGGCAGCTTCTATCTACAGTATCCCACAAACAACCCTCTAGTATCAACTAAGAGGTACCTAACTAAGGAAAGCAGTATTTAAAGACCTCTAGAGGCTTTTAACTAGCCAGGAGGCTAGCCTAGCCAGTTAGGTGACTACCTAGGCAGACCTTAGGCACCCACTAACCTATTAATAACTAAAGGACTTTACCTATTGTATCCTCTAAGCTATAGGGGATACCTAACCTCTAGGCAAAAGGTAGGTAGATGGCTTTATTTAAAGGAACCTATCTGTTAAGGTCCAGAGAAGTTAATCCATTAATTTAAGGCGTATTAATAGGGCATCTACTAAGGTTATTAGGGACTAGTTCAAATATCTCGCTATACCTTGCATCTAAGCCATTAAACTAGCTAACAGATATAATATAGATAAGACTAGTATCCTTAAGGGCAAAGGCAATAATAGGCTAATGCTAGGCAAGGCTTTAACAAAGGCAGTAAGGAAAAAACAGCCTAGATCATAAGCCTAGGTATCTATTATTAAGTATATATCTACTAAGGGCATTACTATTTATCCCTTGGTTATATATAAGGGCAAAACAGTCTAGCAGCAGTAGTTCCCTCTAAATCTAGGCCTATATAATAGATAGGAGTTTACAGCAACAGAGAATAAATAGACTACTAATATTACTACTGTTAAATAGCTATAGAGAGTCTTCCTTCCTTAGACTAAGCCCTTTTAGCCTAACTAGGCTAGACTTCTTATCCTAGATAGGCATAGGAGCTATATAATAATAAATTTTATATAGTTATACTATACTAATAACGTCTATCTCTTATTTTTACTGCTATATACCTCTTATGTCCTCTAGCTACTTAACTAGTTAGTCTTTAGCCCTATTAAGGCAGTATATTAGAAGGAGCTTAGATATCTTAGTTAGTAGATTAACTTTACTGTTATAGGCAAAAGGAACTTCCTTTTCTACTATCAAAAGGCTTACCTAGCTAGTCTAACTATTAGTAATATTAAGAGTAGCTAGAAATACACTAGGTTATAGCCTATTAGTGCTATAAAGCTACTTATAAATAGGCTACTAGTTTAAAAGGCAATATTATTAATAATAACACTATTAATACCACTTAAAGCAGCTGCTAGAGATACCTATATAGCCTAGGATGCCTATAATATAGAGGGCTAGGCATTAGCCTTATCTGCAGTAAAGTGGTCTACGCTAAAGAAGGTAAAGGACCTTAGGGACCAACTATAGCTCTTTAGCCAGCTAGAACAAAGCATCGCCACACAACGCCAACTATTTAGAAAGGTCAAAAAAGGCTTCTAAGAACAGTCCTATATACTAGCTACTGCCTAGTAAAAAATCAGCCTTCTAGAAGCCCAAGTTACTAACAGTATACCTAGGAAACAGAAGGCTGTTCATATAGATCCTAACACAAAGTTTACAATAATCAAAGAGGTACAGTAATTGCAGCAGGAGGCTAGTGAAGTTAAAAGTAATATAGATAAATCCAGCGCATCTAAATTACCTAGTGAGGCCAAAAGCTATATTATCGTAGCATCAAGAGGTTATTGATAGTTAATTAAATAAAGTGGTGTTAGTTGTAATGGCTTCATTTTTGGCATGCCGAAATGTAGGGGGTGCCAAAAAGTGGGTAGGTTGACTTAATAGTTATATTTCTACTAATAGTAGGCTAGCTAGTAAGTAATAGAGGGTAAAAATAGTAACTGTCTTCTATGCTAGGACTAGTGTAGCTAGTAACTACTAGCTGTTATACGAGATCTACTAGCTGTATATAGCTAGTAGATTTCTTAGCTTTGTCCTAAAATTGCGAGAGGATACAGTAGCCTTGTTGGCTGTCAGTCATGGCTTGCAGCAGAGCCTAGTCAGCGTAACCACGTTGTTAAGTCACACAAACCTGAATCATATTCTGTGCTGAGCCGAGACGACCCAGGGCTATGGAAAAGGGGGGGGGGAGAAAAGAGAAAAAGAAAGGGAAAAAAAAGACACTTACTTTGTGCGCCAAACTCCTTTGGAGTTAGGGTGCCAAGGTCAGCAATGACAGGAAACGTCTGCCAAACCTGTTTTGTCTAGTGACTGTCATTACGAAATAAATAACGCAGTGAAGGCGAATGTGTTGGAATGATCAAGTCTTTGAAGCAGTGCAAGCAAGATTCAAGACAACATTCGCTTGTACTACAAGCAAGCTGAGTTTGTAATACAAATAACTGTTGGGGGAGACAGCTTCCGACTGGCAGTTTGTAATGGAACTGGCCTTGAATAGCATCGCGGTGAAACCCGAATCGCCATCCTGTACGATCTGCGCCTTGGCACGAGCCACGGCTGGGAAGCTTGCGTTTTCATGCCGTGCAAAAGGCACTTCGACAGCCTGAGCATCGATGGCAGGCTTAGATGTTACAAAGCATTCTAGGGCGCTTACGGCCTACGCCACAACGTGGATCGGCGGCGTGAATCATGATTATTCCTTGTTTAGCTTGGCTAAACAGCGTCTCAAAAAAAGACCAGAAAAAAACAAATAAATCATTCGTTTGGGAGGAAAACAAACAAATGCATCGTCTCAATCTGTAAACATATCTCATCAAAGACTCCAGTGACACCGAGGCTTGATAACCTCAAGAAACACCTAACATTACAAATGCTCTTACCTATCAACGTACGAATCAAGCAGTCTGACAGCATCGTGCCGAGGCTTCCAAGTTTGGCAACTTCAGTTCTTTGCGACATGACAAGCGTCAGTCGCCTATCCGAATGTGTTGCAAAAGTTAAAATTGATCAACTGTAAATTCTTGTTGTTTCATTCATTATGACGCTCCGAAAACATGACTTACACCTCAAACGATGTTTGGGAAAACCAAGCCGAAAACTGCAGTTTTCCCACTTCCATGACTGCGCTGAGAAGTTGATGCAACAGATGTGTGTATCAATCCGAGTCAGCCCTACCTCCGTAGACTGTTATGATAGTTACTTTTCAGACAGTTATATCTGTTGACCTTGTGATGTCTGGCCAACTGCCGGCGACGCATGTCTCCAGGGCAAACCAGCGAGAGTCTGCCACGCTATCAGCAAACAAATCAGGCCAGCCGAGGCTTTAATATGCGGCCCAGCAAAACGTCCAGAATTTTGTGGCGAATCATCATCCTCTTATCAACAATAAACTCCACACCACTTCAGGCTGACAGGCAGTTTAAACCCTCCTTTTTAAAAGGAATAAGGTTCTCCCACTCCAAACATAAAGATACAGTGTGCACTTAAGCTATGAACCTTCCCGAGGACCCTTTCGAGCCGAGTGGCAGCAACCTCTGTCAGCTATGTCGTAATTTTATCAAGGAGCTGTCTGTCTTTTGGGCCAACAAGGGGCACCCAGAGAAAGGCTGGACAGCTGACGAGAGACGCTCCCTGTTCACGACAACCATCCGTCATCTTGGTATCGACCGTGTAGCCTTCAAACATCAGCTCTCTTTTGACACACTCGTCTCTAGTGCCCGGTCCTGCGAGCTTTGCCATGTACTCCACGATGAGCTTGTGAGCATTGGTCCCGACTTGCGCATTGGCTGGTTGGGTCTGCTCCCGTGCTACTGGCACCGCAAGGGTTATTTCAAGGCCAGGTTCTCCGAATCATCATCACGGGAAACAAACGATCCCAGCTTCCGCATCGGCCGATTGCGGAACTTTTTGTACCTGGACGCCATCAGGAGAAACCCCTCCTCACTTACGAGGACATCATTGTCGCTCCACGCCACTTGACGCCAGAATACATTGCTCAGAGATATAGAGATTGGATAGCGATGTGTCAAATCGACGGATCGCACAAATGTTGTCGCGGCGGCACTTCGTTGGCTGGAGAGGGCAGCATTGAAGACCAGCGTCCTCACGCAGCGTCCCTTGCTCAAAGCGCTCTACCCACCCGTGTCATTGACTTCGGACCACCTCAGTCCGTAGTACAACCGCGCTTATACGTCGCAGCACCTGGAGAGCAGGCAGATTATGTCGCCCTCAGCCACTGCTGGGGCGGCACCATCCCTTCAAGCACTATCCTCGCAAACTTGAGGGCACGCTTAGTTGAATTACCGGTTGAGGGTTTGCCTCGCAACTTCCAAGACGCTATAGCTGTCACACGAGCGCTAGGTATACGCTACCTCTGGATTGATAGCTTATGTACCATCCAGGACTCTCAATCTGACTGATTTACTGAGGCTGGAAACATGGCGTCAGTATACGCAGGCGCTACCGTTACACCCCCAGCCCTAGATGCCGCCTCAAGTAACGCTGGCTTCATACACCCTGAAGGCGGCAGGTCACCTACTGCAACTCTGAACGAGGACTACGCTGTTAAAAAGGAGTTTCGTAATATATACGACTACTTCCAAGGCTGCCCGCTAAATAGCCGGGCCTGTTGCATGCAGGAGCGGCTACTATCGCCGCGGGTGATGCACTCTAGCCGCGAGCAAATGTTATGGGAATGCAAGAAAGTCCTCACAAGCGAGTCTAACGACGTGTTTCATGGACACTCTATTAACTATGTGGCAGGGCTCCTCCTCTATCTGCGGAGGCTGATCCGTGAGCAGCCAAGAAGGGGAAGCCGGTGGGACCTGTGGTACCAGCTAGTAGAGGAGTATACAACGCGCAAGCTGTCGTTTGGCACCGACAAGCTGCCCGTCCTGGCCGGCATAGCCACTGTGGTTAAGTCTCTGGGGCTGCTGGATAGCGACAACCTACCGACCTACGTCGCCGGGTTGTGGCGCGAGGATATCGCTCATGGTCTGATATGGGGCGCTAAATACAACCACGTCAACGGGCGTAGGCACTGGGGCTACACCCCCAACGACGTATGCAGCACGCTGGTCGAGGCGCCGTCTGTGAACAGTCAGTTGCGCGCCCCAAGCTGGAAGTTGGGCCTCGGTCGACGGCGAGGTCATCTTCAGGAGCGTGCGGGGCGTATCTGACAATGTACTCGACAAGGTTGAAATTGTTATGCAAAGGGGCGAAGATTCATTTGCTGAACCGCAACCGGTCGGGGCGCTGAAGGTGCGGGGGCTATTTGCCGAGGAGGCCTATCACCCCCCCATCGACTCGAACCCAAATCCAGGGGTTGACGTTGGGAGCCTAGAGGTTGTTGGGAATGAGGAGTTTGGCCATCTTGGCGGGTGTGTGATGGATATAAAAAGAGACATAAGCCAAAGGTGTTATGCGTTGCTTGTTTGTATTAGTGCGAGTAGTCTTGAAAAACATATACTGGATCTAGGGAAGAGAGGCATAGACAAGGCTTTTAAGCGAGTTGGCATTTGTAGAGCACTTTTAGATAGAGATTTCATTAAGAAGGGGGGATTAGTATATGAGGAAATCACTCTTATATAGTGTCGTGATATAAGCCGTAATTGCGCAGTGGCAATTATGGATCCGCTTTTGTTATCACAGTTATGAGCCCGCTCTACCCTGGACCTCTGTGTGCCTTAATGGCATGCGCATAGGCTATATCAGAGACCCCCATAATCCTGAGGGCCTAGGTTTGAGCACTGTTTGGGGCAGTTGAAAACACTACCTATACTTTGGCGAGATGTACCTAATTAGAAAGTATTAAGAAGAGTGTTCTATATTACTAGCCTTCTGACAGATATGTTGTAAACCTGGGGGGGTGTGTTGTGATATAAGCCGTAATTGCGCAGTGGCAATTACGGATCCGCTTTTGTCATCACATATAGCGGTTACTAGCTACTAGAATAATGAATTTTGACATCTAAGCATTAAAATATTTTAATAACTATATTAACCTTCTTTAATATAGCTTGAATAATAGTTTTTGAAAGAAGCTATTGGAAAGTATACTTCAGAGTAGTATAAGGCGCTTTAGATAAAGGTGGAAGGTACTTAGTCTTTCAGAGGTGAAATAGACTAAAGTAATATAATAGAATAGGCCTATAAAGGCCTTATTGAGTATCGTAGCTGGGGGATTATACTACTACTGCTTTAGGTAAGACACTTTTCACAGAGGTTTGGAATCTGCTGAGTTTGGAAGCTTTCAGAAGAACAAGTCAGACCTATGTCGTGAATGGTTTAAATTCCGAGATCCCGTTTATCGACGCCTCGACACTGAGCAGTCCAACATGAGCACCATATATCCATCTGGAGCATAGCCTTATACAAGAACTAGCAGACCGGTAGGCGAGGAAAACTGTGAGGACCGACCACCCGTTGACTTTAGTATGTGGTGACGGACTTGATCTTAATGGAATCCTTTGAAATTTCAGCGTACTGCATTTTTCCGTCAGTTCGTGGTCACTTTGTCTAAGTCGTGAGCTTTGTCATATACTGACCTCTTCGCCACGCTTGTAGGTTCCGGCGGACTTGATGACGATGTTGGCTTTTGCCGCATCGGTATACTCTACATCTCTCTTCTCCTCGTCGCGCTTGTAAGTACCAGCAGACTTGATTATAATGGTGGCCTTGGCGACGTCGGCATAGTCGGCCGCAGGAGCAGCGACAGGGGCGGCGATGATGCCGATGGCCTGCAGAGCAAGAAGGGTGACGGTGGAGATCTGCATGGCTTCGTCTTTGCTTGTTGACTGCAGAAATGTGAGGGATGGACAACGGTAGTTGACAAAGATATCCGGTGCAAGATTCAGGCCCCTCTTATAACCTTATTTAACCCTGGGATTGAATCGTTGTCTTGGTTATAGGCCATTACTCCGCTCTTGCACGGCATTCAGTCGCAACGATGGCGCCTTATCGCACTTCCCTGACTTGAAGACAAGCTGGGCCAGCTAGTTTCGGACCTTTGTGTGAGATAATTGCCACGCTTCGCATCTATTAGACCAAGAACGGAAGGTCGTCTTTGCTTAGATGCCGTTACGGGCTGTCTAGACTTAGAGTAGCCAACTAGATACATTTGGACTGAATCATTTGCCTGCACGTTTGCCACTGACAGGGACTCCGATCCTACGATGGCAGGGTTGCGCTCCTTTCTGTCTCGGAATTCCACAGACTTATGTACCTCAGTCCAGATAGGCAAAGATTTGGCCCTCATTAGTGGCCAGTCGTATCTGCCACGTCTTAAGGTGGCGTTCCAGATGCATCATCATGAGAACTTTTGTATCGGGCCCCGCACGCGAAAACTAGACCGCAACAAGCAACTCGAATCCTGAAGGATCCTGGAAGATAGCGCAATGGCATGGAAACCGGGCAAGAGACTCTACAATACTCTACAATCTGATAAGAGGGCCAACTGACAACTCGCGACCCCAGTCAGCTATGTAGTTTATTCGGGGCGAGCTTGTTGGATTTCAAAATGACCTTAACTTGGGGCACACTGTCATCATTTCATTTTGATCATATCGCTTATCGAAGAGCAAGCAGCGTCTAGGACGTTCACCAGGAAATATACTGAGCGCTGTAGTGGCACGATGTGGTTGAAATTGCGGCAAGACTATGAAAGCCTCCCTCAATCAGAAGGAAAGGGAGGAGAGATCAACTCTCAATCGGCAAGGAGCCTCAACCGCCGATTCTCGCGATCAACTGTTGCGCTAGGATTCACCAACGTAATCACGCTTGTTGCTCTCTTTTTTGCCATCAATGCTACACCTTCAAAGGATGAGATCGCAGAGCTGTGTACACGGGAGTTTTCGACAATATGTGAGTATGAATGTAATACATCTCTAGCATATGGCATCCCTTAACGACCCATAGCGCCCGCTTTTGAGGCCATCAAGTACAAAGCACCAGTTCATTACAATGCCGAGTTCAGGCAGACAAACAAATGGCGCGGCCCTCCTGGAACACATTCAAACGAAATCGACATTGCATGGCACGAGATCGAGCTAGGGGCGGGAGGCATTCGGGTCACTAAAGAAGAAGTCAAGTTACTCAATATGACTGACTCACCTGAGATGCCATTCCATAAAATCCCCGAAGAACAAGGCGGCGGGTACTTGGCTATGCTGGAGGTTTTCCATTTGCTTCATTGTTTGGTTAGACAATCTCTCTGAAAATTCAAATTTCTATGGCAGCTAATATCACAGCAGAACTCTTTGAGAATGGGACTATTCTATAACTACGATCATTACAAATTCTTGGACGAGGGCGTCCCTGATGAAAACATACATTCCCACTTTGGTAGGAGCAAAGTCTTTTCTGGCAAAAGTTTCCACGATTCTTGACCGGAAGCATACCTTTCACATCTACTAACTCTGCCTGCCTCCAACGCAGATCACTGCATAGACATGCTGAGGATGAACCTGCAATGCCAGGCAGATGTTACCCCGGCTCTCTTCGTGGACCCCCTCGACAACCCTCTGCGGCGCGATGCCCTACCCAACTGGTCTTCTATGCATACATGCAGGGACTTTGATGCGATTCTGGACTGGAATAAGCATGGCCCAAGATCTGTGCGTTGGCGTGACGCTGGTGCCAACCCATCATGGGACCCCACTCTCGAAGGGGCTGAAGAGCCTTTTCCACCGGAAGCAGTTGACGAAGATCATCATCACTGAGTAGGTCTGCGACTGTTAGTCTCTTGTGGATAGATAGATCCAGGGGGACATGTCATACACTTGAAGAAGATAGAAGCTGGGGGAAAAAAAGCGGTATTGTATTGAAAGACGGACCCCAAACGCAAAATCGAAGGGTACAAAACCAAGGAAAAAAGCAAAACCCTTGCCCCTGAATAAAGCCATGTTCTGTGCGTTACTGAAAGACATTACCAAAGCTTGTGAATCTTGTCCAATCGGTCGCCTGTTCTTGAATTGTGGCTATTAAAACTGGTATCCCTTTGAGTGCCAGGTGACCCCACTAACCCCTTGGTGGACCCCCACCCACTTTTACCCCCCATTTTCGGACATACATGACAATACATTGTTATAGAATGTTATTTTGTTAGCAACTACCACCAATTTCAACATTATCACCAACATTATTATTAAAATCACAATGTCCTCTATAAGATACGTCTATACTAATTATAGACTATTGCTAGGGCTTATAAGGGTATAACTTACCTTGCTCTTATTACAGTAGCTTAAAGAGGCAACCTCTAGGTAAGGCATCTAGTAATAGGTGAGCACAGCGACAGAAGACCTAGTAGGGCTACTTAGATTATAATGTACCTTTGTGTAAATATAGAGATTGCTAGTACTTATGGCATAGGCAAAACGCCATATAAATAGAGGTACTACGAAACTATTGGCTTATCGGACTTAATGCTGTAAATGCATTGGCTCTACCCCGCCCTTGGCAGAAATGGGGTCACCTGGCACTCAAAGGGATAGGGGTGCGCAGCGTACTACGGACCACCTCGGCTAACGCAACATGAGATGCCTCGTCTCGAGACTTAAAAAGCCACTGATCAGAGGTTCTCACTATTATCAGCACATGCTTCAGGAGAGGAGGTGAGATATGGCTTTCATGGTTCTTGTGTCATCACGTTTAACTGAACATTAATTGAAGGACAGGTTGTGTAATTCGAGAAAAATAAAGACCTGGGTTGAATTAAGCGTTGAAAATTGTATGTCTGATTGAAGGAAATCTCTCTGTTCCTTTTATTCTTTCTAATCTCTGAGTTTCTAATTATTTGATTCTAAGGTAAATCAATTCTCCTGACTTCCTGTGCCAGCGATGGCAAAGGATCTTTCGGAAAACCCCTCCGGTCATCATACCCGAAAAATGATCCTTTTACCTGTTCGGCCATGTGACTAACTACCACGAGGACTAGGACCTGACTGAATCATGGTCCTATACGGTAAGCTTCTCTTGGTACCTCCACATCTAGCCCTATGGCGTAGTTCTCCCCTAGCTCATCGTGTTTCCCGTAGCCCTGTCAACCAAGGTGATACGGGGAAACTGGGAGCTCTCCTCTTCAGATATCTGTCGCATTGTGTCTCGGGTCCACTCGATAAGATGAGCACATTCGGGCGGAGGCTCCTGCATAAAAAGCTCCATTGTCTTCACGACCCGAAGTCCTACAACGGCTTCTCGGTAGCGACGTAACAAAGCCTCCACGTTCTCAAACTCGATACCAAGGTGGCAAATTCTTTGTTTTTCGATTTTCAACAACCTGAGGACCCAGTATGTGGCTTGAATTGAATCAAGCTGGAAATTGACCCATATGTATCGCGGTGTGAGGCCACCTGTGAACGATCTCTCGTACAATCCAAGGTTTCGCGACTCGTGGCATGTTTGTAGTACGGCGGGGACGGGGTTGGGTGAGGTACAGTGGAATAGCGTATAGTCCAGCGGGTGACGGCGATGTTTGTTGAGTTCAACTCGGGCATCCACCTTGAGGATCCGAGGCTCTCTCGTAAACTTCCAGATGTGGATACGTATTTCAAGTGGAAGCTCAGAAAATAAGAAGAATTCCGTTGCCATTGCTAACCAACGAGAAGATCTTTGACGGGTGGCCGTGACTGCTGCGTGGGCCTAAGCGTATGAAAGAAAGTGAGCCGAAGCAAAAGCTATGAACCATGTATTGCATGGCTTTCACATGAAAACTATCAATGAACCACCTCGGCTTTTGGGTCACGATAAACCTAGCACAAAAGCAAACCGTGCATCAACTCGTCATCGGGTTACTTGATTTGGCAGCCTGCAGGTAAGATAATGTCGTGAAGCTGGGACTAGCTTCATGTGGCTGGTACAAGTTGTGACTGCCACAGATGTGGCTCATCACAAGTACAGATTACTTCATGTAGAGATTTCTATCTGGCATAGTCTGTACACAGTTTTTGATGAGACAAATACTTTACATTCTTTTCACTAGATGCTGCTGTCCTCCCAGACAATCAGTTGAGTCTCACCGAGGGATACCAAGTTTACGACGTTGACTTCCACCTGTGCCACATATCGATCTCTTCAATCTCTTCATACACTTCATACAGTACAGAACACCTGATAACGCAGAGCAACTGCCGAGTCAGACTTCACTTTTAACTAGGTACTGGTAGTTTCACTCTCCATTAACCTTATTGGCCGCAGTCAGCTATACACAAGGCGGAAGCTAAGCTCTGGACTCTTCCCTCTCCATTAGTCTTACATCCCATACATCCCACCAATCCCATACACAAAAACCGACCGAGCCATCCAGACTTTACGCCTCACTTTCGCAATGGCATTTGCCCTTGCGTTTAATGACATAGTTATTGGTGGCTTGAAATTGACAAAACAAGACCAAACACTCATCTGAGTGTCATTAGGCAAATTATTCCAGTAAAGGCGATGGTTTCGTTTTGCCTTCTACGTTTTCTCAACCTCCAGTGCGATTCGACATTCATTTGAGCACGTTGATGTGAACCCGCACTCTCTGTGGTTCTTTACTTGGTCCTCAAGGTGCGTGAGCTCTGGCTGGAAACAGGCACCTGGTTTGGCTTCAAACGTGAGAGTATGCGGTAATCCCAATTGACGTGGGAAACTGAACCAGACATGCTGGTTTTTTTTTTTATAAAAAAAAGCCCTGCAAAGAGAGATTCATGAGATCAAGGCACATCCAATAGGCAGGAAATGTCTCTTATGAAAAGCCACGAGTTCATCGTGTCACATGGGTATTTCAGACGGATGATCGATCCCACGGAAAATTTCAATTGACAAGCATGGACTCCTCCCCCGCAAGTTGACTTGCCTGTTTTCCTGTTTCCCGAGATCGCATCAACTCGCAGGTAACATCGGCCGAGGGAAGATCTCTTATCCGTAGCATATGTGCCGCACCGGAATGAAACCTTACAATCTCTTTGGGGTAGCACGGACGTAACCATAGAGATGCGAGAGTCATTGGTGGAATTGGTATAGGAGCATCGCGGCATTCGCTCTACTGTTGCCGTAAGCGCTTCTTTCGGTATAGTCCACGCCGAGATGTGATATGGCAAAACGAGGATCTGTGACAGATGTAAACATTGCTTGATACTCAATCCATCTCCGTGTAACAGATCTCGTCAAATTTTAGTAGGCACCGTCTCGTTTCCACTGAACTGATGAATATTGTGATGATTTGCCTAGCGGTCCCATAATATCCGCGCTGAAACCAAGTCGACAATATGAGACTTCAGAGCATTGCGAGCATCCTGGCAACGGCAGTTACACCCGCCTCCGCAATTCCCCTGAGCCAGGCCAGTCCACAGGAGACTCGTCAAACGAAGCCCCCCTACTTTCTCCTCACCGGTGACTCAACGGTGGCTGTTAACGGTGGCTGGGGTGATGGATTTTTGACTTTCGTTGAGTCGCCTGCCGACGGGAAGAATTATGGCAAGAGTGGCGCAACAACAGTTTCTTTCAGAGCCCAAGGTATCTGGGATACAGTGATTGCAGAGGTCAATGCGAACAAAGGAGCCTTTAACCCGATCGTCACGATTCAGTTCGGGCATAATGACCAAAAGGCCGCAGCGAATATCTCCTCGGAGCAGTTCCAGGCCAATCTTCAGACCTTGGCAACCGAAGTTACAGCTGCGGTTGGAACCCCTGTGAGTCAATTCCACAACTGTGTCGAATCGAAAAGAATGGATACTGACTGCTTCCCAAGGTTCTAATTACGTCTCTAACTCGCCGCACTTTCAGCGGCGGTAAGGTGATTCAAAATCTTGAGACCGAGCGACTTGGAGCTATTGCTGCCGCTGGAGCCGCGGGCACCACATATCTCGACCTCAACACTGCCAGCACCAACTACATCAACGCCATCGGCAACGAGAATGGACACAAGTACGACCTCGCTTCGGGCGATGCCACCCACTTGAACACCGCTGGAGGGGTTGTCTTTGGCCGCCTGGTTGCTGATCTTCTTTTGGAGAAGCGCAAGGTCCTTGCAGAATTCATTAGGGAGAACAAGGCTCTGAGTAACAAGCTCAAGAACGGGGAGTTTGCCAGTGGAGACGAGACCAATTGAAATTCGTTCCTACGATTGCGGTATTGTATAGGGGAGTAATAGCTATTTATTAGTCCTTTACTATAGAGCACTCTTAACTAATTAGTCTCTCTACTGGAAGCACTTATTATCTGTTAGTCCTCCTTCTTATTATATAACCTATACTATAGTTCTCATGTTCTATAGAGCTATTTGTCTGTTTAACGCTAGTCCTTTTGTTTCTATAAAGGCTGTGCTACCTACGCTCCTAGGGTCTAGTAGGGCTAAAATTACCTGTAGTAGTAGTAGTAGTAGTAGTTATAATAGCTTTAATCTTACGTAGGTAGAATAGGGCGTGGGTTGTATGTAGGTTACTTGCCTTATATATTATTTAGTGGTGAATAGGCCGTGGTGGGTGTAGGCTCTCTGGTTACAAATGGTGACCCGAAGAAATCTATAGGGCTAACCTTTAGACCTTAAATGATAATCAGGAGCTTCGAATACTAACCCTATTCTATGCCACATGCCACAAGAGCTTCCAAGAACCAAGAGAGGGTGACAAGAGAAAAAACGTAAGACACTACACTATATGTAGCTATACTCATTCCCTATGTTTCGAGAAACACATCCTCCCTTACTTAGCCCGAGGCTTTAGCTTTACCATCAACGGACCCTTGTGATAGACAGTAAAGGTGGCCTGGGACGAGACCCAATCCTCTTGGCCCTCCTGCAGCTCAATATCAAAGCTCCATAGCAGCCTGGCCGCGACTACTTGCATCTCCGCGTAGGCAAGGTTCTTTCCAATGCAGTCCCGGGGCCCAGTCGAGAATGGCCTAAAGGCCGCTTTGTTGTCCGTAGAATATCTGGACTCGTACAACGGGTGAGCCACGGGGAGGAAGCGCTGGGGCCTGAAGGCGTCCGGGTCGGCGAAGTTAAGTGGGTTGTGGTGCGTCGCCCACTGGTATACGGATATGTAGGTCTAGACTGTCAGTATGCCTCTTCATGAGCGTGCCTCTGAAGGGATGGTTTACTCACTCCTTTGGGAATAAACTTCCCGTCAATGACATCGCCGGGAGAGACCCTTGGGGGCGTCTCGGCAGCTGGCGGGTAGATGCGCAACGTCTCCTCGAGGCAGGCGTGGAGGTAGGTTAGCCTCTTCGTGGACTTCGTCGTAATCTCCTCCTCGGAAGCGAACGCCTCTCGTATCTCCTGCACGAGATTTCTGTACACATCAGGGTTACGCGTCAGGTGGAACGTTAAGCCTGAGAGCGCGGTGGCCGTGGTCTCACTGCCCGCAACGATGAAAGCCCGAGAGTTGGCGTGGATTTCTTCGTGGGACATCCCGTTCCCATCCTCCTTGTTATTCCGGAGGATATAGGACATAAAGTCCTTGCGGTTGTCGTCTCTGAGGGCCAACCTCTTGTCAGTCTTCTCGCGGGCGAGATTTTCGGACTCGTCCTTCATCCGCATCGTCTTGCTGCCCACTAGTAGAAGAAACGGGCGTAGGAAGGAGTATTGAAACAGAAACATAATCCTGCTGTTGGCTTTGATTGAGAAGAAAATCATGGCAATCCATGGGTGATAGTCGCTCTTCTCCAGAGAGTAGAAAGGATCAGCAAACGCTAGCTCGCCGATAACATCGAACGTAAAGCAATTGTACCACTTGGCTATGTCGGAGATCTTGCCTTGTTGCGCCTGCTCGCCGAGTCTCAACATCAGCAGGTCAACGTAGGATTTCACGTAGGATTCCTGCTCTGTCAAGGCGGCTTCGGAGAAGGCATGGGCCATTATCCGTCGTTGCCGTCGGTGGTCTTCGCGGTAGGTCGGAAAGATACCGATCCTATCAGACAGCCCGTAAAATTCGACCGTCTTTTCGAACTCAGCCTGGTGAGGGCGTCTAGTGAAGATTTCCGGCCAGGCTATAGAGCCGTCGATAGCGAGGCGGGTAGGGGAAACACGGACAATTGGGCCGTACTTCTTGTGCAAATTTAGCGACTCTTTCACGAGCGTTCCCATAACATAATTCTGAAAGGTGAATGGTAAGTAAGAAGCCGCGTAGAGCTTGGGCCCTGGGAAGCCGGCAAGAGGGTGGAAGAAGAGTCGCCAAATGACGACACCGATACGATAGAGTACAAACTATTACCCTTTCGTTAGCAATCGGATTGTTGTTAGTCATGGCGTACTAGACTCACCGCCACTAATAGCAAGTGGACGCTCGAAGCAGGCGTTAGACGTGAAATAAGTTCGTTTGCAAGAGCAGGCATGATGGTTGAGAGTATAGCTGGTAAGCAGCGGTTCTTTGGGGATATTCAAAATGTAAATGAGGAAACCCTGTAATCCGTCCTTGAACGAGCATGGACTTCTCAACGTGAAATGTCGCTGAAAGGTATCTGCGCATCAGTCTTTTGAAGGTGATTCGCGATCTGCAAGCCGGGCTTTTGGGCAACACCGATGCGGAGAACTTCTAGTCCGCAAACTCCGCGCCATGGTTTCATACATCCATCAGTCAACAGGGGTGCCCACCCCCTCACCAATAACCTCACTTTCATTACCCTTCTTCTTCTTTTTACTCACTATTTCGTTAAGTGTACCGCTGCTACATAGTACAGTGAAATGTAAGAAGTCTGGGCTCACCTATTGAAGATGGCACATTGAGTGGTGAGCCCAGACTTCTTACATGTCACTGTAGAGCTGCTGTTAATTAAGGCACCTAAGCGACAGTAACAGCCAAGCCGCCGGCTGGAGCCCTGCCAGAAGTGCGGTGCCTGATTTCCCTCAAAATCCGCGATGTTTCGCTATAATGCCCCTTTTCGCCATCTGCCAGGCTGTAAGCGGCCGTCTCCATCACCCTCACAGCCCTCACTATCATCCTCAGCCTCACCATTACTACCGTCAATCTTAACAGTCTGATCTCTGCCCTCCACACCCAGCCCATCGATGAGAGAGCGGTCTATATCGCCAGACCTGCCGGCACTCTTCTCAGCCGCGAAGTCCAACTTGGTCATCGAGGCCCTTCGCGAAAGAACAGCAGCAGCCGAGAGAGCCAGAGCCGTCGGGGCCGAATGGAGGACCCAAGAGCCCTATCTCTGCGATTGTAATGGTAGTGCACCATATTGCCCACTATCAAAGGGTACGTGGGCATGGCCCCAGGCGGCGCACGCCCGGGCGACGTAGTCGAGGTGCTGCTTGGCTCTCAGATCCCGTACGTCCTGAGACCGTCTGGAGATAGGACGAGATCTTGTTTCGTTAGCGAGGCGTACTGCGACAGTGTGGACGGTGAGATATTAACTGACTGACAACAGCAGACGGTTTCTGTTACTTAACTCAGGCTGTTATATATAGAAAAGCGGGGGGGGGGGGGGGGGAGTATCTTTGAAGATCTAGTTGTTAAGCTTACCTTTATAATAAAAAGCCGCTATAGGACTACTTAATTATTAATCTAATCTTATATTTCTATTTTCTGGTTAGGTTCCCTGCAGTTAGTAAGTGCGCCTTCTAATGAAACTACTCTTGCTCTATCTTCTAAAAATATATAGCTCTATGACCTGGTATTGTGTACGTGTAGAGCTTCTGCTAATAGCGACTTTCACTTTGGCGGCCGGCCGGCCTGTTCATTTACTAGTAAATAACCCCTCCTGCCGTCACGCAACTTTGAGTAGTTAATAGGCACTTTTAGTCACGTGAATTTTGAATAGTTCTTTTAGTAAGTGAGAATCCAAAAGCAAGGGTGTATTGTTTTCGCTGTATGTACAGAGGTGCCCTTCAAAAGACCTTGCGCAGAATGTCAAGACCAAGAGTAGAGTGTCCCAGCCTTAGGGCTTAAGAATACACTCTTATTAGACTCTTACTAGATATGTCTACAGCATAGCAGTGCTACAGCCGTATGAGATTGATTCTTAGGGGCCCTTTTAGGAGCAGGTTGACAATCATGTGATCTGAGATGCATTATGCTGCACTGATACTATTGGCTGGGTGATGGTGCTTCTGGCGCTCTGGCATTCTCTGCAAGGTCTTGACAGGCTCCTCCGTACCGCCCTCAAGACTATAGAATATGTCGCCGTGGCAAAAGGCAACGGAGCGGGACACCCACAAGGAGTCGAAAATGGATGGAAGTTTTTGGAGTTGTCAAAAGCGAAAAGTCGGATTAGAATACGTAGAGGTCGTATAAAATCCTCATGTTGAGAGCAGTTTGCTTTTGGAGTTTTCTATAAGTGGAATTCTCGTTGTAAGGATAGAAATCAAGTACTTAAAAATTCTAGTATTCCAGTCTTATAAGCAACATATACTAGGCGCTGTCTTGAGAATATAGATGGTTTAATGGGATAGGAAACTGGCAGGCAGTGTGCCAAGAGCAAGGGTCAAGAGTACTAGGAATGTACTATAAATCAACACAACTTCAAATACACTATGCACTCCCCCAGAGGGAAGCAGGCACTAATAATGAATAGCAAAATTGAAACAAGTTTCGCTAAACGGCACCTTGAACCCTGCAAAGATATTCCTGGATCACCCTGCTCATCCCGCTTGCGCGACCTTAGGGCGGCGGGTAATCTGGCCGCATCTGAACGACAAAGTGACATCTCACTCATTGCTCGCACAGCTTAACTATATAACGGAGATCTCTTTTCTCACATCTACTTGCATAGAGTTACACCTTTCTCATCCCTATTCCTGCACGCCCTGATGTATGCTCTAACTCGGAATATTATGCTTTCACTAGCTTCAATGCAATAAGCCGAGACAGGACGGAAACATAGACGGTTTCCTCGGCCCGTTGGTATCTGCTATATTGCCGCGAGTATTGCCGAAGCAATCTGTTCCGCTCCTATTTTCTCCTTCGCGATGTCGGCATGAACCCAGTCGAGAGTCCCGCGTCGGCCCACTGAATCTTTCCGCCCGCCAGTACCACGGGATACCCCAACTTCTGATGCCAAAGCAACATAGCATCTGTGACCCTTGGACTATGCATAGTAGCTGTTGTTTGCATGACACGCCAATGTTGAAGTGACTTTCCAAAGTTGATCACGATCCAACATCGCCGATTCAGGGGGGGGACACGTCAAAACACATGAGAGGCCACACAACCAGGGGCAGTTTGTATCGTAGTGTTCAACTCACTACGACATCAATTGGAATGATTTCGTTTTATTACACGTGATGGTCATAACGTCGTTGGTCATGCTAGTTGATTAGTTTCCTTCCGTTGGGACCACAACACTCAAACGTCCAGCAAGGGTTTCCTTGGCTTTTTGGCGCGGAAAAGCATAGTCTGGCCAATGACCCAAGTCTCCACCTCCTCGAACTCGTGCTCGAGGACGTCTTGAATGTCCTCCTTATTGTCGTCCCAGTTGTTAAAGACCCCCCACCACCTGTTATACCACCGGAGCTGGAGCTTGGTGAGCCAGCCGGTCGACTCGTTGGGGCCCAGCACGGTGCAGCCCGTCAGGACGCCGTCCTCGCTCAGAAGCTCCTTGTAGGAGCCGATGGCGCGCAGCTTCGCCTTGCCGCCGGGCATGCAGTGGAAGAGGTTGAACATGGATATGGAATCGAAGCGCTCGCCCAGCAGCTGCTTCGGCGGCGGCTCCGTGACGTCGGCCTCGACGCAGAGGATCTCCGTGTTCGTGGCCACTGACAGGATGCGGGCCGTCGCGGCCTTGAGAGGGGGCGCCGTCAGGTCCAGCAGCCCGAGGCGCTGCTTGCTGTTCGCGCGGAACGGCCTCGCCAGCGCCGCAGCAGGGAACCAGCCCGTGGCGACGCCGCAGTCGAGGTGGTTGCGGGAGAAGTTCTCGGCGAAGAAGGGGAGGAGGACGTCATCTGTCGAGCACTTCCAGATGTACTTCATGTTGAAGCCCAAGACATACTTGTCGTAGAACAGACTGAGGAAGGACGGCGAGTAGACTGCGCCGTATGCGGCATTGGGGTCGGCCCCGAGGTCAGCCATTGTGGGCTAGGACGGGGATGTAGAGCGTAGGTGATGAGGTTATTCCGGCCCAGACTTTGCTAACGAGATGGACGCTACGGGAAGAAGCAGGGTCTGGATCGTACGGCGGAGAGTGGCCGTTTTTGCTCTGTCGGCGGCGGGATACCCAATCGAGTGGCCGTGTGTCACTAACATGATCCGAACCAAACCCGCAACTTTCCTATCTAGGTGGGACAACTTGTTTTCAGCACTAACAGAAGTTCTTTTCGTATGCAGCCAATAGGAGCTTGGTGAAGTCAAGGAGGATAAGAGAGTATTGCTGCTGCGTTGCCATTCCGTAGAAACAACTTCCGTCGGGTGCCTTGAGCCAAGCAAGGATCCTCTCTTGTGCATTTAGGTGGGGGCTAGGATCCGGGCATCATTTCTACTTTGGGCACATGCATAGTCGTCATGTACACTAGTTTATGTCTGCTCTTGTCCCCCGGACCAACTGGTCTGGGGCATGGCTCCTGTAGAGAGGTTGAACTTGGTGGCGCCGGCTGTTGGCTTTCGCCGTATGGTTAAATGCCTCACTAGTGACCCCATGTGTGCAGGTTGGCCAAGGTTGGCCAAGGGCTGAATCTTCATGCACGCGTGCATTGCATGCAACCTCGTAGCCTGCTAGCACCGCCATCGAGCCCAGGATAGCTTCAAGCCGCGTATTTACGGATTTGCGGTTGCGTGACTGCAGGATGGTACGTTCGGGATGGGCTCATGTATCCGCCCGCATTACTTGGCTGCGCTTCTGCACTTATATGAGTCTGTTATATTGTCAGGCCCTCGTGAACATTCTGGCAGCGGAGTCCGGCGTAGACAACAAGGCTGGGGCTCTCCCAAAAGGTGTATGTGACCAGCCGTACTCCTAGGCTCACCGCTGCGGCTTGTCAATGAGCTCGTCACAACTCGAACAGTACAGAACTCATCAAATCATGTTTATTCTCCGCAACGGGGCTAAGACTCTGCTTCTCGGAAGCTTTCTGCTTCTGGACATGAATCTTAACATGGCGATTGCCGGCTCTCTATGCAAACGCTTGGGTGGGGTATATAATTAATTTGCCTTCCAATCAGAGAATATGAAAAAAAGAAGAAGCATATCAGACGCTTTTCTCTAACTCTGTGAACTGAAATTGGAGAAAGACGCTTGTGATGCCGAGGCTTGCGCCGATCGTGATGAGCTTGCCAGCGAGGCGGACGACGAAGCGCCGTGGCGTGGCTTTCGGCAGTACACGGTCAACCTAGAGGTAGGAATGAGCCGTTTGGCCCCAAGACACAGAGGCGGCGGGATGGCAGAGGGGAAGGGGGGAAGAGGGGAAGAGTGGCGGGCAGTAGGTGAGGTGCAACTTACAATGTCATGAATGAATGGTATTGGGGGTCTGGAATCTCTTTGCGGACCTTCTTCAACAGCACATGGACCTCGCTCTCTGGCCAGTCGAGGCCGATGGTGAAGATAGGGACGGTGAGGGGCTCGATGATGGCGTTCCAGTTGTTCGCCATCATGGCGCCGAACTTCTGGCACTTTTTGCCCGGATAGCACGCGTTCGTGGGTGCGGCATGCTTGGTCAGTTTCAGTCTCTCAAAGCCGGCCTTCTCCAACAGCGGCGGATAGTGACGGACGTATCCGATATCGCGCCCCATATTCCGGAGACCCTGATCGAGGAGGGAGTTCCATTTCTGGGTAGCGCTGCCGTCTAGGGAATGGTTCGGGGAGTGAAGGATGGCGATCCACTCGCTGAACTCGACCCAGCCCCCGGGGTTCAGGTGGTCGTAGATGGACTGGATGAGCTTCTCCTTGTCCACGATATCGCCGAGCATGCGGACATGGATGTAGTCGAAATGCTTGTCGATCGTCCAGCCGGCCGTGACGTCCATCAACTTGAACTGGCAGTTGGGAACTGTGTACGGCGGGCGGACTTTTTCGATATCGATACCAATGACGGCGCAGTTTGGATTGTTCTTGGCTAAAAACGATGGCGAGGAGGATTAGCATCAACCGCGCCAAACGCCTGAAAAGAACTTGCCGTATTCCTGCCTCAGAGGTTAGCCGACCCGTCCCGTGATATCTGCATCATTCAGGCGTGAATAAGGATGGGGAGGGGAGGGGGAGCAATGAAGAGGGGAACACCCACCAAGGCCCATAATCCTGGCCCGGTACCAACGTCGAGGGCCGCTCTGGGCTTGACGACCGGGGCCAAGTGGAGTCTGCCGTCGAAGAGTTCGGCAATGATTTGATGCTGAAGGACTGCGGGTTACGTTAGCATATGCAGTCACGGTCGGGCGTCCTGCAAGACGCGCAGATGCTGGAGGGTGAAGCGGGAAGAAGACCCCCTTACCATTTCTGTCTTGTTCCTCCTAGGTTTGGGAACGCGTATTAGTGGACGTGAACGCGGCATTTGGACGGGCTGGCACGCCAAGGGAGGTCGACGTACCTTGCTGTTGGGCACGAAGCCAAACCGCTTGCCGGTCTTTACGAATTTGTGAAAGATTGATTGGAAGATGGATCTGGTGTCCTTGGATCGTGATCTCCCCGAGCTGCTACTGCATGGTGGAGAACGGTCAGCCCGCTCGGCGCGACAAGACGGCGGCTGGTCAAGACCCAAAACAGGGCACGATACAATCGTGGTCTTGCGCCATCACAATAACATGGCCTCTGCTATAGGGGACCGACTCACTAGTTAGCCAGGCGGGTACCCGCAGCCGGCGCGGTCTCATCCGACATGTCGTCGGAGTCGGATCCCCCCGCCCATAGCGCCCGGTTTACCTCATCGGACGTTGGGCTCGGGTGTTCATCGGCACAATCCTCCTGTAATGATATGTTGGTCTCAATGCCCGAGGTTTCTCTTTCTCTCTCTCTCTCTCTCTCTCACGCATAACAATGAAAATGTGATGATAAGGGGAGGAGGGGAGGGGGGTCAGGAGTGGGTGGTGAACCGTACATGCTGTTGGCCAGACTGTATCGAGGGCCTCGTCGAGGGCGGCGTGTGTGGCCTACCGCCGCTATCTGCTGAAGTGTTGCGGGTACGTTCAGAGGACGAACTAGCGGTGAGCCAGGTCGATGCAGAGGCGGCAGAGACGCTGTTAGCGGCTGTCGAAGGGCGCTTCCGTCCCACGGGCGAGCCAGGAACCGAGCCGTAGCCGGCTTTTCGAAGCCGCTGATGGCTGTGATTATCCATCAACTTGCAATCTGCCCGACCCCGAGCAAGGTCGTCAGCAAGGGGGAGAAAGCAGTGGGTGCGGTGGTGTGGTTCGTAGCGCCCTGCTTGCGGCGAAACAGAGACCGAAGGGGGGAAAAGGGGACTGCTGACAGAAATAAAAAAAACAATGAGATACGGCGACCCGGTTTCTCCGTCTGCGGCAAGGGGAAGATGTATGTAAGGAAGAAGTGATAGGTGAGCAGCAGCAAAAGAAAGTTGCGGGATGGACAAGGACGTTCCATGAAGTTAGAATAACAAGCAGCTGGTCTCGGGTTTTCGCTCGTTCCCTTGTCCTTCTTGTTTTTTCTTTTCTTTTTTTTTTCTTTTTTTATCGTTTTCTTTTCTTTCTTTCGAAGACATGGGCCCCGGGGGAGGGAGGGGGAGAAATGGGCTAGGGCAGCCGGTTGTTTTCCCCCTTCTTTTTGGGCACGATGCCAGGCTGGCTGCTCGGACACTGCCGTCCTCGAGACCCCTGTCTGCGTTGCGTCTCCCTTCTCCATGGCTTGACTGCTGAGGGAAAACCAAGAACCTTGTTGTTGTTTTAGATGAACTGCGTCGGTAAGGTGTCAAAACGACGTGCGGGGCTCTGTGGCCCTTGGCTGGGATCCGTGGTTATTTATCAGTCCGGAATACAAATACACGCACACACACACACACACACACACACCAACAAGTAGCGCGTAATTCCTGGGGAAGACGCTCGCAGCGGAACCTGTCACTAATCACTACACATGTAGTTGACAGCCCGAGGGTGGTGAGACTCGAAAGATGAGCTTTTGGGTGCGACGCCTTTACAGACAGACACACACAGTATGATGGCTTAGTGCCTCCGATATGCTTGCTATAGCCCCCCCCCCCTTCCCCTTTTAATACGCCGCCGCCCGACGTTAGACGTTATCGCCTTGTCAATGGCACCGAAAACCTGCCATCCGCCTCACTAGTCATGACCATGCGTCCAGCATAGCGGCGGAGCAAACAACCACAGACCATGTAATCGAGAAGTGTCAAGGCTTGGCAGCTGGGATGTCATGAGTATGATGTGGGGTCGCTTTCTGTCTGTTAGGCACTGAGTCAAGGATCCCATGGAGATGGAATGCTCTTGGCCAGGGCGGTGATTGGGCAACAAGCCTTTGCCCAGTGTTCCTCGCGATTCTTGCCGGTGCTCCGGGATCTGGCCCTACAGCCATTGCAACAGGTCGTGGGAAAAGGGGGAAGAAGAAGCTGGCGGTCGACATGGTACGCTGCTCACTATATACTCCGTAGGTAATAATACTTGCCGCATGCTCGAACTATCAATATTGGAGCAAACAAAGTGTCTCTGTATCGGTGTTGGAGTGAGTAATGCTATAGAAACGAATGAATGGGGAGAAACCAACAGCAATCCCCTAGGGCCTCCCTTCCCCCCACCACCACTTCCTTAGCAACCAACCAGAGCGGCAGATGGGATACATATTGCCCAGTCCGCGGGCACTCGCAAACAAATTGCCGGCTGTGGGAGGAGTCTAGGCAGGCACATCACTGCCAGGGACGGCAGTGCAGTTTGCAGGCTAAGCCAGGACGGGATAAGCGATGCTCGGCCGTCTGGCCAATGTGTTTGCAGTACGGATACTCACTCGGTAGGATGCTTTGTATCTGATTTGTGATATCGAAATTCCCTGTACCCAGAGTGCCAGAGCCCGCGATGCTCGGTGTGCGTGCATTAGCAGCTCGACAGATTCTTCAAGAGACCCCTACCTACACTGCCTGTTCCTCCAGCCCCGTTATCAAGAAACTTGGACGCGAAGTAAGCGTCCTGCGGCCCCATGAGCCAATGGGATGATGCACGCGCGCCAACTCGCGAGCTTTGTATCGTATAGCCCGCAGCCGAAGTATAGTTGGAGGTGGCTATCAGTTGATATCCTTGCAAAAAGACACACGTACCGGTACCGCTGCATGACGTTTTATTTTAGTACACGCGTCCCGCGTCCGCGGCTTCTTCCCGCGGCAATAGCCTCGATATCGCGCCCCACGCCGGGTCTGGTGATACAACACGGTTACTATGATTCGTTTTCCCCCACGTAACGCCTGGCTGAGGCCGTGACAGGGGAGGGGGGGCCACCACCGGGCCGTTAAGCGTATCAAACTCGACACCGAAGATCTTCATTGTATGTCCGCAGCTACTAGTAGATGAGGGCGATGGAAGGAGTGGTGGATTTCATCTCATAACGCAACGGCCCGCTAGAGCCCTGATCCGGGCATCGTGTCCCGTCCTAACGACCTTGCTCCATGTCTTAACCGCTCCCCCCCCGACACTTCGTCCCAATCTAAGTGCCGGCTCACCGTACTTTACCGCACGGACGAGAGCAGATCATTGTCAATACGCCGCCATTAGCTTACGAGAGGGATGGAAGAACCAATTGCCATTGTGGGCGTGAGCGCTAGACTGCCTGGCGATGGTGATACCCCTGAGCGCTTCTTCGAGTCTCTGCTCGCCGGGAGGTCAGCCCGGACAGAAGTGCCACGGGAGAGATACAACGCGGACGCCTTTTGGCACCCGGACGCTGACAGAAGCGGCGCGGTGCGTCCCATCCCCCCCCTCGCGAGCTCTGTAGAGAATTCGAGTCCGAGCCCCGAGTCCGAGACTGACCAGGGAGGCAGACACGGGTCCGACATGGCCATTTCCTCAAAGGCAGCATCTCGGCGTTCGATGCGCCCTTCTTCTCCATCACTCCGACGGAAGCACGGAGTATCGATCCACAACAGCGAGGAATGCTGGAGAGCGTGTACAAGGCACTCGAAAATGGTCAGGATTTATCTCCCCGGGAACCCTAGCCCAGACACACACTCGGCGAAAGAAAGAAACAAGATAAGAGAGCAAGGTGAAAAAGAGTTTGCTGCTGACTTGGCTGTTTAGCCGGGATTCCCCTCAACACAGTGGCCGGGTCGCAGACGGGCGTGTACGTCGGCTGCTTCACGGCGGATTACAACGACCACATAGCAAAAGACTTGGACATACCAAATAAGTACTCGGCGTTGGGCACAGTGGCAAGCATGCTGAGCAACAGGGTCTCGTGGTTCTTCGACTTCCGGGGCCCGAGTGTAACAGTCGATACAGCCTGCTCAAGCAGCTTGGTAGCAGTGCATGAAGCATGTATGAGCCTGAAGCTCCGGGAAATATCCATGGTGAGCCATAAGTTTAACTTTGCAAGGGGGGTTGAAAGAGAAGAAGGAAAAAGAAAAAAAAAAAAGAAAAACCCCCAGGAACCGGAAATCGGAGAACGAACGTGCGCTGACCCCCATCATGTTGCTGGCTAGGCCGTCGTAGGCGGATGTAACCTTATCCTGACACCCGAGATGACACTGAAGCTCGACGCCGCCGGCGTCCTTGGTCCGGATGGCAAGTCGTATAGCTTTGACCACCGGGCCAACGGATATGCCCGCGGTGAAGGGTTCGGGGCTGTGGTACTCAAGCGGGTGTCGGATGCGGTCCGCGACGGGGACGTCATCCGAGCCGTCATCCGAAACTCGTCGACGAACCAGGACGGCCGATCCCCCGGCATCACCCAACCGACAAAGGCCGGTCAGGTCGCGCTGATCAAACACGTCTACGACCGGGCCAACCTGGACCCCTCTCTTACCCGCTTCGCAGAGGCCCATGGGACGGGGACACCGGTGGGCGACCCCATCGAGGCGAGCGCACTGGCCGAGGTGTTTGCGCCCCATCGGTCCCGGGACGAGCCTCTGTTCATCGGCGCCCTCAAGAGCAACGTCGGCCACCTGGAGGGCGCGGCGGGCGTGGCCGCCGTCATCAAGGGCGTGTTGACGCTCGAGAGCGGCGTCATTCCCGGCAACATCTGGTTCGAGAAGAAGAACCCCAAGATCCAGGACTCGTGGAACCTAAAGTTCCCAACAGAGCCGACCGTCTGGCCCCAGCGAGGGCTGCGGCGCATGTCCATCAACTCGTTCGGCGTCGGTGGCAGCAACGCGCATGTCGTCATGGACGATGCGCTTCATTTCCTCAAGAACCACCGGCTCAACGGCAACCACCGGACCGAGGCGAATCCGCACATCCCTCGGCACCTGACCCCCGGGTCGACCAACGGCGATTGTGAGTTTCTTCCAAAATGAAATAAAATATAAAGCTTAACCATCGTGTCGGGACTCGACTAACGGAAACGGTTCTGTCCAACAGATCCCATCAACCGGCCCCGCCGCTCAGATAGCGGTGTAGAGATGAGTGGATACGAGTGTGAAGATCTCCCGAGGCTCTTCGTGCTTTCGGCCAATGACCCCGACGCTGCGTCGCGTCTCAAGAAACTGTACGAGGAGTACCTCTCCGCCAAGGTGGCAGAGCACTTGGGTGAACACGCTCAAGTACGCTTCTTGAGGGACCTCAGCTATACTCTGGCGTCGAGGCGAACACATCACGCCTGGCGATCGGTGAGCATTGCCGGCTCGCCGAGCCAACTCCAGAAGGCCCTCGACGATGGCGGCCTCGCACCGACAAAGGCGAAGCCGAACCCTCGTCTGGCTTTCGTGTTCACGGGGCAAGGAGCGCAGTGGGCCGCCATGGGCATGGACCTGCTGTCCTACCGCGCGTTCCAGGAGAGTATCTTTGCAGCCGACAGATACCTGAATGATCTGGGCTGCAGGTGGTCCTTGACCTGTAAGTCGCCGTTGTAAGGATGACCGTTGCCCGAGAGCATGGCTGACGTCCTTTTCCATTCAAGTCGAACTATCCAAGCCGAAAACCTCGTCTCGGATAGATGACCCAGAGTTCTGTCAACCCATATGTACGGCTCTGCAGGTCGCCCTGGTGGACCTCCTCACCACCTGGGGCATCTATCCCCATGCAATCACCGGCCACTCATCGGGCGAGGTCGCCGCGGCCTACGCCGCCGGGGCCATCTCCAGAGAGGCGGCGTGGAAGGTGGCTTACCACCGCGGAAGGCTCAGCGCCAAGCTTGCCCGTTCCGAGTCGCGTCCCAAGACCGGCATGGCTGCCGTCGGCCTGGACAAGGCCGGCACGGAGGCCGCCATCGGCCGCGTGAACCAGCTGTGCGGCGAGGGAACCCTCGAGATCGCCTGCATGAACAGCTCCGACAGCCACACCGTCAGCGGTGACGCCCGGAAGATTGAGCGCCTCGTCGAGATGCTCGGCAGCGACAAGGTCTTTGCCCGGAGGCTCAACGTCGACATCGCGTACCACTCCCAGTACATGAAGCCCATGGCCGACGAGTATCTCCGGGCGATGGGCGAGCTGGAGCAAGGCGTTCTGAAAAGCCCGCTCGAACCCCGGTTCTACTCGTCGACGGTTGGCGCTCCCATAGCGCTCTCCCAGCTTCGACAACCCGACTACTGGGTCAAGAACTTGGTGTCGCCTGTGAGATTCACAGAGTCTGTCGCCGAGATGCTGAAAGGATCGTCGCAACCCAAAGTCAACGGCCACGTCAACGAGGTCAACGGCGTCAACGGCGTCAACGGCGTCAACGGCGACGAGCCCGCGATGGACCCCATCACCGACTTCCTCGAGATTGGCCCTCATAGTGCTCTGAAGGGACCGCTGTCCAGCACAACCAAGCAAGTCCGAGGCACGTCCAAGGTCGACTACCACTCTGTCCTGCGTCGCCAAAAGCCGGCTGTGGAAACCACACTCGAGGTCGCCGGCTCCCTCTTCTGCCAGGGATACGGCGTCCGCCTTGCCCAAGTCAACGAGGCGGACGAGCCACACGGGCCCAGGCCTCTCATGCTGACGAACCTCCCGTCGTACCCGTTCGACCACTCGAAAGAGTACTGGGTCGAGAGCACATTGAGCGACCACCATCGCAAGAGGCACGCCGGCCGGCACGAGCTCCTCGGGGCCCCCATGCCGGGCTTCAACGAGAACAACGGGACGTGGCGTAATTACATCCGCCTGACGGAGAGCCCGTGGATCGAAGACCACAAAGTCTCGGGAGATGTGTTGTACCCCGCTGCTGGCATGCTCGTGATGGCCATAGAGGCGAGCCGGCAAGTCGCCGACAGGACCAAGACCCTGAAAGGATTCAGATTCCGGGACGTCTCCTTCAAACTTGCCCTACGCGTGCCTGACGATGCAAACGGCGTGGAGTCGCAGTTCTACCTCCGCCAACACCGGGAATCAAGCGTCTCGGCTCCCTCTGCATGGAAAGAGTTCGAGCTTTGGACGTTGCAGAACGGCGAGTGGAGAGAACATTGCCACGGGTTCGTGCAAACCGAGTACGAGCTCGACGATGATCTTGTTCTTCCCAGCCCCCAAGGAAACCAGATAAGCGATAGCCGCGGGTACACGACTGGGGTGTCTGTCGACAAGCTGTACCGCAACCTTTCACAATCGGGGCTACACTTCGGCCCGACCTTCCAGACCTTGAGCAACGTACGCCTCGGGCAGGATCTCAACATGGTTGCCACGGTTGATTCGCCCGGCGAGAAGATCAAGAAGGTGATGCCGTATCAGTACGTCCAGCCCCATCTGGTACACCCGGCCACTCTCGATGCCGTCGTCCATGCGAACGTCGTCCCGCTGGTCTCCAACGCCAAGCATTCTCATTCGACCAGGGTGCCGACTTATCTGACTGACGGATGGGTTTCGGCGCGTCCTGACCTTCTCCACGACTCATACAATGTGTCGGCAGAGTCCAAGCTTCGCGGCCGGAACGAGATGACGGCCGAAGTCACGGCCACACATCCCGAGCAAGGCCAAACAATGGTCCGCATGTCGGGCCTGCTCTTCAGGACCATTTCCCACGAGGCGTCCAAGGAGGCCAAGAACGCGTCGGCGCACCCCGCTTACAACATCGCATGGAAGCCAGACCCTAGCCTCCTCAGCAGAGAACAGGCTTCCAGGCTGTTCGACCTACCGATGGCGGCGGAAGACGACCCTTCTCGGTGGATGAAGGATTGCGAAGCGCTGTGTCTCGCGTACATCCGTCGCTACGTCCTCGGCACGTCCAAGGACACGATTGCTAACATGGCCTGGTACCACCAACGATACGCCTCCTGGTTCCAGCACGTCGTGCGCCAATCCTCGAACGAGGCGGCAGGCGAGGCCATCGCCGACCTCGAGGCCAGGGTCGAGGCCTCGGGCGCTTCGGAAGGGAAGCTGATCATCGCCGTCGGCAACGCCCTGGACGACATCCTCGCCGGGAAGCGCGACCCGTTGGACGTCATCTTCAAGGACAAGCTGGCCGAGGACGTCTACAAGAACGGCCTCGGCTCGAAGCGCTGCTACGCCCAGCTCTGCAGCTACCTGGACGCCCTCGCCCACAAGAACCCGGCCATGGAGGTCCTCGAGATCGGCGGCGGCACCGGCGGCGCCACCCGCCCCGTCATGGCGACGCTGACGCGGGACGGCCGCCGCTACAAGCGCTACGACTTCACCGACATCTCGCCATCCTTCTTCGAACAGGCCAAGGAGACCTTCGAGGACGAGCTGGCGCACATGAACTTCCGCGTGCTCAACGTCGAGAACGACCCCCTGGCGCAGGGCTTCGAGGCCGGCCGGTACGACGTCATCGTCGCGGCCAACGTCCTGCACGCCACGAAGAAGATAGACGAGACGCTGAGCAACGCCCGAAGGCTGCTCAAGCCCGGTGGTAGGCTCCTCCTCTTCGAGATCACCAACACCGACGTCCTGCTCGGGAGCTTCTGCTTCGGCGTGCTTCCCGGGTGGTGGCTGTCGGAGGACAAGGACCGCATCTGGGGTCCCTTGATGTCGCCCGTCTCGTGGAGTCACCACTTGACCGACGCGGCATTCAGCGGCATCGACGCCATCTTCCATGACTTCCCCTCGTCGCCGTACCAGATGAGCTCGATTATGGTGTCGACCGTTCCCCAGCCGGACAAGACAGCCGCGTCGTTGATGCCGAGTTACGTCTTAACGAGTGGTACGCCTGCGCAGGTCAAGGTGGCCAAAGAAATGTCGCAAATTATCGGCCAGTATGGACCCTGCGACGTCACCACGGCCGAGGCCATGGCCACCAAAAGCTTGGCAGGCTCGGCATGTGTCGTTTTATCCGAATTTGACAAGCCGTGTCTGGCCGACATGACGGAGGAGATGTTTGAGAGCTTCAAGCAAGTCCTTGTTCAGAGCAAGCTCATCCTCTGGGTCACCCGCGGAGGCACGGCTGCGGCGCCAGACCCGAATGCAGAGCTTGTTACGGGTCTTGCCAGGGTCGTTCGCGCAGAGAGGCCCGACGTCAAGTTCCTTACCGCGTCCTTCGCGGCGGCCGCAAGCGAAGATACCGTCGTGGAGAAGTGCGTCCAGATACTCCGAAACGCGCAAGGGGACGCAGAAAACTCGTTCAGAATCATTGACGGCATCGTCAACGTGCCTCGGCTTGTCCAAGCAAAGTATCTGACGGAGCACCTCCGAGCCCAGACGGGATCGTCGAGCGTGGTGAACAGGCCCCTAGGCGACGATACCTCCCGGCCTCTGGCTCTACAGGTGGGAGATGTTGGGCATCTCGATTCGCTCAGGTTCGAGGACGACGTCACATTCGACACGCCATTGGGCGACCACGACGTCCAAGTCAAGACCATGGCCTGCGGGCTCATGCCCAGGGATTTGTCCTCGGCGCTTGGGAAGACAGACGAATCGCCTCTGGGGTGTGAGGCTTCGGGCATCGTCACCAAGGCCGGGTCCTCGTCCAGGTTCCAAGCCGGCGATCGGGTCTTTGGTCTGACCACCTCGGGCGCCACCAAAACCCATGTGCGGTCCACGGACGGACTCCTTGCCAAACTGCCCGACGGTGTGAGCTGGGCTCATGGCGCAGTTCTCCCGGCGGACTACACCACCGCCTACGCGGTTCTCTGCCAGTTTGGATCCCTTCGAAAAGGCGGCGCCGTTCTGATTCAGGATGGCGCGTCCTCTCTTGGACAGGCCCTCATTCAGATTGCCAAGCTGCAAGATGCCAAAGTCTATGCGACTGTCAACAACCGGACGGAGCGCGATACGATCGCCGCGCTTTGTAGCATTCCACAGGAACATATCTTGAGCGGCCGCGACAGCTCACTCAGATGGTCGCTTCAGAGCATCACCGAGGGCCACGGACTCAACCTTGTCGTTACCACGGCCGACGCACCTGGACTCATCGACGACGTGGTCGGCTGCGTCGCACCCTTTGGGCGGATAGTCAGCATCGGCTCAGAAATCTCCGTCTCGAGCGCCCGCCTCCCCCGCGGCCGCAATATCCGCCTGGAATCCTTCGACTTGGCCTCCTGTATGGCCGATGATCTTTATCTTCCCTTTACCGAAAACCTGTTCCAGAGCATGGTCGATCTTGTCTCTGCCAACTGGAGCAGCATAAGCAGGCCGGCGCCCGCCGCCGTCTACTCGTTTTCCCAGGCTCAAGACGCGTTCCGCCGACTACAGTCAGAGGGACAGAACGCCAAGGTGGTCTTGGAGCCCCGTGACCAGGACGTGATACCGGTCTTGTCCAGCCGCAAGCCAGCGAGCTTCTTCGACCCCAAGGCATCGTATGTCGTCGCTGGTGGGCTCGGTGGTCTCGGAAGGTCGGTCGCGCGCTGGATGGCGTCTCGAGGCGCCAAGAACCTCGTCCTCCTTTCAAGACGTGGTGCTGTTGAGAAGCCCGCGATCGAACTCGTCAACGAGCTCAAGACTGTGTGCGACAACGTGGTCGCGCCGGCATGCGATGTGACAGACGAGCAAGCTCTGATCAACACCATGAACGAGGTTTCGAGAAGCCTGCCGCCCGTCAAGGGTTGCATTCAGGGATCCATGGTCCTACAGGTTTGTAAACGCTCACATCCTCTCAATGAGTTCGTAGCTCACACTTTGCTAGGACAACCTTGTCCAGAATATGTCACTCGACAGCTGGAAGGCAGCTACCCGTCCCAAGGTCGACGGGTCGCGGAACCTCTGCAACGTCCTCGGCGACAAGACGGACTTTTTCGTCTTCCTTTCTTCGTTCGTGAGCATCATCGGTAACCCCGAGCAGGCGAACTACGCCGCCGGCGGTGCGTTCCAAGACGCCTTGGCACGTAAAATGGTCGCGCAAGGCATCAACGCCGTTTCCGTTGACCTCCCCATCGTCGAGGGCGTGGGCTACGTGGCCGAGAAGCCGGAGCTTTGGGACTACCTCCGCTCGGCCGGGTGGACTCACATCTCGGAGGAGGAGTTGTACGCCGTCTTGGACTACCACTGCCGCCCTGCAGACAAGCCGGTGGAGGTGTCCAGGGCACAGGTCATCCCGCGCGTCTGGCTGCCACAAGAGACCGCCGTCGAGGGCTACCAGACGCTGTCGTGGGGCGAGGATCCCCTCTTCAGCCACCTCCAACAAACTGGAAACGACGACGAAGGGAAGGCCGACGAGACGAACAAGACACTCAACCACAAGGCACTCCTCCAAGGCGCCGCTTCCCGGGGGGAGGTGGAGGGCATCGTCCTGGACGCGCTGCTCCTCAAGATTGCGCGGATGCTCAGCATCGAAGTCTCGAACCTCGAGGTCTCGAGGCCCCTGCACGCGTACGGCATCGACTCGCTCACCGCGGTCGAGCTCCGATCCTGGCTCATGAAGGAGCTCGGCGCCGAGGTGACGGTCTTCGACATCACGAACAACTCCAGCATCTCTCAACTGGCGGCGATCGCCGCGACGAAGAGCAGTCTGGCACCTGATTTCAGCAGCAAGTAAATAATGACAGATTTGATGGATATTTGATTCCCCCCTTCTCCCGGCGTCTGGGTTGGAGCTTTTCATGATACAGTTGGCGTCCTCGTCAATGGGCAACACGAAGCATTGTTTTTTTTTTTTATGAGGCTAATGTAATGGACTGTGTTTGGAATTTCTCACACTCACGGAGGATTAGCAGGCGGTTCGGTTACTTTTGATTCAATGAACTTATGCACTTCACTACGGGGGCAGCGGTCTGGGTTGCAGGCAACGCCAAGCTATTTCTTGTTAGTTAAACTACATGATTATAACCAGGAAAGATATTTGACACTTACGTTAAGTGAGCCACCATCACCGTTGGTGAAGAATTGATTTGGGCCCTGGACAAGCATACAGTCATACCTATTATTTATAAAGTCAGATAAGTCGCTTCGCAGTACGTAGTATAATTAGTATAGCACGTACACTACTTTCTTGCTCCCTGCAGTAAGAGTGATGCTTGCTAATTGATCAAAGCCAGCTGGGTTTGCCAGGCGATAGCCTAAATCATAGCAGGCAGCGGCAGGAAATTTATTATAATCAGGGTTGAGATCCCACATCTCCTCTACTTGGGTTGAGGTAAACTTCTTGCGGCCCTATGCTTTTGTAAGGAATAGATCATAGTGTTGTAGCTTTCAGAGGGTTCTTACATCATCGAAGTCTTGAGCGTCTTGGATAGCACTCAATGCTAACGAAAAAGCCGCTATAGTTATCCCAATAGGAATAGCTGCTGCAATAAGAGCAAGGATTTCTGCTTGTCTCCTTTCTAGACCTGAAACTCCTTCTATAGGTATTTCTCTAGTTGCAAGATCTTCCTTAGGAGATGATAACTTCACTCTAACGCTGTCTCGCTTTACGGCGGGTTGGACACCGTCAACTAGTACCACGCTCTCAAAATGGGGGATGTTTGCGTTAGGGGGGATTTGTGTATCTTGAGGCTGGGTAGTCTTCTTGTTGTTAACAGAGTATTTTATTTAAAAAGGGGATATTTGCGTTAGGACATACTTTAGGTTTAGGTTCCTCTTGCTCAGCAAGAGATCTAATGATATTATAAGTAGCGTCTTGTGATAGTACAAGGGCGGCAAGAAGAGTAGCACTGCTTATATAGCAAATGCATAGACCTAGTGTAGAAACATGCATGCTGACAGGTAGAAAAGATATGAAAGTAAGAAAACTTGAAAGAGGGGTATTTATTGCGATGGAATAGTGAAGAAGTGTAGTTCATTATGCAAAGAGAGTGAACCAGGCAGAGAAGCTACTTTATGCATTCCGAAATGACGATAATTGAGGTCATGGCCTTCATAGCCAAGCGCGCTTGAGAAGGTCACGAAAGCAAACCCAGGTTCCCTTTCTTTTTGTGCCAAGAATATCCTTTGTCGATCGGCCATGGGGGCTTTTGCGACAAAAGTTATGGCAAAAGCACATGGATTCGTCGGAGTAATCCGATCACCTGTTCATCTGGACTAGGTATTGGAGCATTCTGGTCTGTACAAGGAGCGTTGGCTTACCGACAAATCAGCGTCACCCTAAGCGCTACAGCAGATGACTGGGAACAAGTAGTCAGTCAACATTGCAGGGTAGGCAGGAGTAGGGTTAGTTATTATCGACTATAAGGAGTACAGAGTCAGTCGCTCAGTTGACTGGCAGGGGACGGGTGAAGCAGGTCCGTGGTTACTATGTAGAGAGAGGTTTCAGGATCAACCATAAGTAACCAAAAAGTATCCATCCAAACAGGAGCAGAAGTTGGTGGTATTAGAGGGTCTGCGGCAGCAGCTGCAGGGGTTTCAGCCCTGCGAGCCAACGACGCAGTATATTATATTGAGTTGAGGTGGAAACGCCGAGATACAGTCGTCAAAGTAGAAGAAGAGTTATTATCTTCCACTTCTGCCAGCAGCAATCTTCTTCTGCCACGCGTTTCATGCTGACCTTCTTTGGACCACTTTCAGAGCAGCCCCCCCTAATGGCCCCGACCCCGGTTAAGGTTAGAAATTGGATTGGGGGGCGGGTTGGGGATCGGGTCAGTATATAGGCAATGCCAGCCTTTGTACGATTAATTGATTGATTGATTGATTCCTACTCGGTTTCAGCTGCCTTTGCCGGCAGCTATGCCTGGAAAGAAAGATTTGCCTAATAGCTGACACATTAATAATAAGTTGCGACACCCTACTTTGCCCTGTGGTTGAACCAAGGCTAGCTATTTCTATATTCCTTGCTACGCTACTTATTCTATGTTTTAATTCTCTCTATCAAAGAGTCTTTTTTCACTAACGTGGTTAATAAGCAAGTAGTATTGCCCCCGCCGCCGGGGACGCCCAAAACGCAGTGGTATGCGAGATCGATCAATCCAGAAATAACAGGGCATTTGCCAGCATCCGATGCCAGCCGTAAGCACGAAAATACAGAGCACGCACTTCGTCCGGTTGCAGGCTATGATCCCGCGGCCAGCGAACAGGGTTTGCCGCGGTACTCGGTTCCAAGAACCGGGTAATCCGGACTCGCTGCCTTGGTCGAGGTATGATGTGTTTTCCGCTTCTGCCGGCTTTTCATCACGGGTTTGGCACACAAACAATCCGGATGATCACGGCAATTCCAAGAAGCACTTCACCCAAGCACCAGCGGTGTATCTTGGAACCCGTGCGATAGATCACAAGCACTTTAAGAATGTTGCCTGCAGGCGAGAAGGACTCCCGGGGGTATCTGTTGGCCGGTGAACCGGGAGTTCGGGGCTGCCGATGTCTCCTACCCATCCGATAGGGCCCTCCTATCTACAACGGCAAAACCAGTGGATTAGGCCCAGGAAACAGAATTAATACGTCGTAGAGGGGTGGAAAGCGAGGAACAGGGCTGCGAGTCAAGACCAGGGGGGCCCGTACAGCACATGTTAGTTGTCTGAGACTAACCGCAAACAGCGTAAACCCTTAAGTCATCTTTGGTAAATCAGCATGGATATCTCAATTGATCCACAGGGCTAAGGACGACGCTAAGGTGAAAACCTAGCGCCTGCGCGGATGACGGTTTGGGCATCTCAGCAACGAACGGATGAAAGCGGCAGCGTCGGGAGTGAGAGGAACGGCCACTCGGCGGCTGGATGACACACGTGATCGTTAAAGAGTCCGCCGGGATGAGTTGGCAGCTTGACCGCTAGATTTATAACTCCTCATCTCATCGTGATAATAGATTTATCACACAACGGTTCATTCAAGCATCCCCTCATCGACAGCCCAAAGGCCAGACAGGCTCTGGGCCTGTCAGATCCCCGTCATGTCACTCAGCCGCGTCACCTCTAAGGGATTGGGACATATCCAGCTGGGCAGCAGTGACCGATCCGATACAACGACCACCGGCAATGTCGGCAACGATGGCCGTGTCAAGGTCCGGTTCCACGAGAATCCCCAGACTTTGGCGGCTTGGTTCCAAAACGCCCAGGGCGCCTTCACGCCTCCATCTTTCGACAACAGCTGCGGAGAACACGATGGAAACAGGGTACGCAGACACAGCAGTGTTGTTTTTGAGAATCTGAGGCAGCACCCGCCGGCGGCGAGCCCGCGCCTGAACATCGCCATCCACATCGTCGGGTCGCGCGGGGACATCCAGCCCTTCATCCCCATCGCCCAGCTGCTCATGGAGCCGCCCTACGGCCACAGGGTCCGGATATGCACGCACCCCGTCTTCAAGGAGTTTGTCGAGTCCAACGGCGTCGAGTTCTTCAGCATCGGCGGCGACCCGGAGGCGCTCATGGCGTACATGGTCAAGAACCCCGGCCTGCTGCCCAGCCGCGAGAGCGTCAAGGCCGGAGACATCGGGCAGCGCAGGAAAGAGATGGCCGAGATCATCAACGGCGCGTGGCGGAGCTGCATCGAGGCCGGGGACGGCATGGGCGAGCGCACGACGGCCGCCACCGTCAAGGACGCCAGCGATCTCTTCGTCGCCGATGCGATCATCGCCAACCCGCCCTCAATGGCGCACATCCACTGCGCCGAGAAGCTCGGCGTGCCGCTGCACATGGTCTTCACGATGCCGTGGTGCCCTACCCAGGCTTTCCACCATCCCTTGGCGTCCATGAGCTACGGCGACGCGGATAAGAGCGTCGCCAATTACCTCTCCTTCATCATGATGGAGCTCTTGACTTGGCAAGGGTCAGTTACAATGCTGTCCACAGCCTCCCCCCCCCCCCCCCCCCTCCCTCCCCCTCTCCAGTACATCATTAATATGTGAACTCTGATTCCCAGACTCGGCGACGTGATCAACAAATTCCGCTCACAGACCCTGGGCCTGGATCACATCAGCCCTATGTGGGGATGCCAGCTCCTCCCCAGGTTACGCGTGCCGTACACGTTCCTCTGGTCCGAGTCTCTCATCCCAAAGCCGAAAGACTGGGACTCTCATATCAACATTACCGGCTTTTCCTTTCTACCCTTGGCTGACAAGTACACTCCGCCGGCAGACCTGACGGCCTTCTTGGAGAGCGGGCCGCCGCCGGTCTACATCGGCTTCGGCTCCATCGTCGTCGACGATCCGAAAGCCCTCACGCAGCTCATCTTCAAGGCCGTCGAGATCGCGGGTGTCCGCGCCATCGTGTCGAAGGGGTGGGGCGGCGTCGGGGCCGGCGACAACGTCCCGGCCGACGTCTACCTCATCGGCAACTGCCCGCACGACTGGCTCTTCAAGCGCGTCTCGGCCGTCGTCCACCACGGCGGCGCCGGGACGTCCGCCGCCGGCATCGCCGCCGGCCGTCCCACGGTAGTCGTTCCTTTCTTCGGCGATCAGCCGTTCTGGGGCCAGATGATCGCCCGAGCGGGCGCCGGCCCGGCGCCGGTGCCGTTCAAAGAGATGACGGCGGAGACCCTGGCGTCGAGCATCGCCTTTGCGCTGAAACCCGAGGTCCAGGTGGCGGTGCAGCAAATGGCGCAGCAAATCGCCGAAGAGGACGGTGCGGGCGACACGGCGAGAGATATCCAGGAGAGGCTTGCGATTGATACCATGAGGTGCGACATCTGCCCCGAACGACTGGCGGTCTGGAGGCATAGGAAGACAGGCGCCCACCTGAGTAGTTTTGCCGTTACCTGTCTGATCGACCAGGGGTACATGAAGCCTCACGAGTTTAAGCTCCTCAAGCACAAACACTGGTATGTCGACGAGGGTGCAGAGCACCCCGTCATCGGCCTGGTCGCAGCCGTCGCAGGCTTCTTCACTGCCGTAGGGACAGCGACCTCGGACTACTCTCAGCGCCTGCGTAACCCTCAACCAGTCGTGCGGATGCGCGAAACCGACATCGACTTCGAGGACCACCCGGGACAAGGAAAGCCCGCCGAAGAGGAAATCAACACAACCCGCGAGGCATCGGTGGAGCCCAGCGGTGATGGGGAATCGAATCCGGCGGATGGACATCTGAAGCAGATTGCAGGGAGCGACACGATGACGCCGAGGCAGTTGAAGAGCGTTGCCATGAAGATGGCTACCAAGTCCCTTCGATGCGCCAACCCCGCCGCCGAGCTCGCGCTGGAGGACTTGACGAAGCGAGGGAGGCGGAAGGAGTCGTTCGTATCCATTGGCAAGCGCCAGCGAAGCCGGCCGATGGAGGTTACGCGCGCGACCGGCCGCTACGGCATCGAGGTGGCCAAGGCCGGGCTCAAGGCACCGGTGGCCGTGTTCTACAACGTGGCCAACGGCTTCCACAACTTCCCGTCGTACGGCTTTGCGGGTCACGACGTGAGGCGGCGGGACGAAATCACCGGGTTGGGGAGCGGCCTTCGAACGGCCGGCAAGGAGTTCGCCTTGGGGGGCTGGGATGCATTCAGCGGTGTCGTCGTGAAGCCGTACAAGGGAGCAAAGAATGAGGGTATCAAGGGTTTCGGTAAGGGCACTTGGCAAGCCTTTCGCGGTTTCACATTTAATATCTTTGCCGGTAAGTTTTGTCCATGATGCTGCTATTCTATTCCCCTGTCAACACGTCACTAACAAGGCTCCGCGTAGGGCTTTTTGGCTTACCTGGTTACACGCTGAAAGGGCTCGAAAAGGAACTTTCCAAACATAGACTAACCGAACTCAAGGCTGAGGTTATGCTGATCCACCTGAGGCGTGGCATGGTCGACTTTAGGAAGTCGACCGAGGCGGAGCGCGAGGAAGCGGTTGTACGATGGAAGCAGTTTTTGTCGGCCAGGCCATGAGGTCGACGCCTTGTATACCCCCACACGTTTCATATGTAGAAAACACTTTAGTTCTGCTTGCGAGCAGGCCCTAAGGATAATGTGTAATTCAACTAAGCTACACGCGGTCCGAAGTTGCCCTGCTACTCCTATGATGGTTTCCATGCTATTCCCATTCGTCCAACGGTAAGATTGGCCACCCCCAAGTGTGTGTGTTGTACTAGGAACCGGCTGGATGGAACGCTTCGCCCTGTCGACCGTATCAATGATCCGTTCTAATCGAATGTTTTTTGCGAGACAAAGGCCTTGGATGTGCACGCTAGTAGAAAAGACCGAGGACCTTCACGTTCCTGAGACTCGCCCATCCAATGGTCTGGCTGGATCAAAGCTATCAACCGTCCTCGCACCATCTCTCTCACGCCACCCCAAGTCGCCCTCAAGTTTCCCACTCTTCCCTGCACACTCCATATCTGCCGAGCGAGGTGCCACCAAGTATGGCGTCTCAGAGGTACGACACCTAGCCCCCAGCTGCGGCCGCACTGGCTAAGAATGCATTGCCGCATGCGGCTCGATTCGCCACACGCCTTGACCGGCTACACGGAATCTTCATCTCGCAAAGTGCCATCTTTGGCTTCCAGACGAGCAGTCATTGGCCGCGGCCACATCTCCGTCGTTGGGCGCTGCATTCCTCCAAGATTGCGCTTGGCACAAGATCGACTTTGGGTTAAGCCCCCCACCAAAGACAACGAGGCTCCTTGGCACTATCTTGGCCCGCCCGCCGGCAGGTATTTTTTACCCATTGCGTTCGCCTAGAGGCTTTTCTGGACCTGGGAGCCATTGATACTTAAGCCTTGCCGAGCTGTCCATCGTTACACAGGCGCTTCTCTTGGAAATCTTTGCGTTTTCACGCTTTTTCAACCTCGGCCTCCCGTTGTTCCTTGGGATTGGCCTTCTTTGGAATCCTACGGCCAAGACCGAGCGAGGAATCCCATCGAAGCCACCTCGAGCAACGTCACTTCCTCTAGTCACGGCGAGAGCCGCGGCCACCTCGATGATGCAATCACCACTTCGTCGTCACCATGTCTATATCAACACATGCTGAAAGGGAATGCTGGGTGTGGTTTTCTTTGGCCATCACCATAGTGCTCATCAGATAGTTCGTCCAATGGACCACCATCCCTCGCCGGGCTTTCATCACTAACCGGCTCATAAGTGTATCACAGTACATCGTTCGAAAGCGAAACTTTCTGAGAAAGATTCCCGGAGACGATATATTGATGGCTGTTATTGTTGTCAGTCGAACTACTCCTTCGTCCCCAATGTGCCCTCTTGGTGCCTCTATCGAGATCATTCGGGCTTACCTCAGACATGACTTTCCCTGAATCAGTCCTAATTCCAAGTTTATAGGTCATATATACTATTTCGGTGGTGTCTTTGTACCTATACATTGTAGATTCGGCGACTATTGATTTCGACCACATCACACCTGAAGATGAGACTCGTGCCGGCCGACGACTCGGTATACTAAATATCCTTGGCGAAACGGCTATGCAGACCACTTTGTGGGGCAATAAAGTCTGTATTTTGCTGCTTTATAATCGCTTAACGTAGGTACCACCTTTGTCTACCCTGCGCGTTGATCTTCCTGCGCTGAATCAAAGGGACGTTGCTAACATCAATCTCATGTGCCAATAGCCTCTTGGGTCATGATCACAAAGTTTTAGTGATGCTTTCAATGTTTATCGGCCTATCGTACATTGCAGTCATTGTCACTCTGTACGGTGGATGGTGTCGGCCATTCTCGGACTATCTAGTTCTTCAACCACAGAACCGTAAGTATCTGTCTGGAAACACGGAGATGAAGCCAAACAGGAATACTATGGTAGTCGAAGGGCACAAGTAAAAAGAGACTGACATGAGGACTACAGTGGAGTGCTTGACATGGCTTAACTACAATATACTTCAGCTTTCTATGAACCTCTCGACAGATTTAGTCCTGCTACTCATTCCAGTCATACTCATCAGCAGGATGAAAATGAAGATTGGAAAGTAGGTGTCTTGTCTGCCAGCATACATGTACTAATCAGGAGCTTTGATGCTGACGCGTATGGTTTCACAGAAAATTGCTCCTCATCGCTCTGTTTAGCATGGGCATATTCGTCGTAGGTGATCCCTATACGGCTTCAACCGTTGACAATTATGTTTGCAAAGGCTGAATTCAACAGATGCTCTCGTCAATCCTGCTCAAAGTGGCTGTTTTCTCAAACTCGTTCGACCCTGTGTGGCTTATCTGGTGCATCCGCGAGGTCAGCACAGCAATGCTGGTAGGCAATCTCGTCTTGTGCATGCCTATCTTCAAGATATGGTGGAAGTTTTTCTCTAGCCGCATCGGCAGTTTGAGGAAAGGTTTCACGGCGTCAGGAAACAGCGACATGAAGGGGATCACGCAGGATCCACAAAGCGCCGGGTGTAAGACGACGACGACGACGATGTCCGAATCCGGGTACTCTAGATGGGACTCTATCGCAGTGTTGCCCCAGAGTCCTACGGATTATGGCCCCATGTTTGACGCGGACCTCGAAGAGCATGGTGGTGCCGGAACTGCGGACAGAAGGTTATCATTACGCCTAGGTGTATGAAAGCATCCTGGGCAGAGTTTATGATGCAATGGGTGGCACTTAGTAATGTTGGGTACGTGAAATTGAACGTATCCGCTTGTCCCTGTAACAGTGGTTATTGGATAGTAACCCATGAATTGGCATCTGTTTACGAGTCCAGAAATCTGTCCTTGTTAGGTGAGCTTGAGGTGAACTGGAGAACATATAGTCGCCGTTGCCGGCAAGTCAGACGCTTGAAATGTAAGGCATTTATGAACGTATCATATCCTCATCAGAAAATGAATAGATTGTTGTTTGGTGGCTGACGTGAGCTTCCATATAAAAGGTCATATTTGCCCGGTTACGTGCTGCGACTCTATTATCGACCAACCAAAAGGAGGTGAATGTTCATCGAGTCTCCCAAAGCTTCCGATGTCCAAGTATCAGTTGGATGAAAACTCTCCGTCGACGATAGTTATCGAAATCAGGCCTTCGCAAAAATGAAGCAAATCTCGTGGCGTACCCAGATACCATTTCGAACAACGTTACGCACCCCCCTTATTTATACACCAATCGGGCAATATGGTCTAGCATTTAATCTTGTTCCCAGCTTACTCCACCTGACAGAAAAGTTCCGAGGAATCGTTCAAGCACGTATTAAATTCCCCAATCAAAGCCGGCGCACCCCCTGCAAGATCGATGCAGAGACGTAAAGTAGGTATCCCCTTGGCCAAGGCCCAGACCGCCCACCGCTCACATCTCAGCAGGCTGCAGCTCTACGACCTCGCTTAGAACGCAATCTCATCATCGTTGTGTGAACTGGGGGGTCGTGTGGTCTCGACCGGGTATATAGGACAATACTCGTGGCACGAGAGGCTCCCGCCGGTAAATGTCTCGGACGCATCCTGTCCAGCTTTTGCCGTCGGCTAAATCGCAAACCCCATATTAGCTGGGACGCCGAAGTGTGGAGAAGCCGGTATTTGTATGCGGGCTCCATGTTCCGTTACTCTTTTGAGACGGTCCAAAGGCACCTAATCTGGAACGTCCAAGGTACAAACGCACTATCAATCAAAGTGCCCGAATTTGCGCTGAGCAGCTATGGACACGACGATGCTGATACCAGCAGAGTTGGGAGCTTGTGGTCTCTTGCGAGTCTAGTCAAGCTTTTATATGGCAGGCCCAAACGGGGAATCAAGCGGGTCGGCTTGTAGTTCTCGTGAACAATGAAGGGAACAGTAATACTCGTCACCAAATTCGTGGCGTTGTGGCGGATATTAGGCCATTATCGTTGAAGGCTGTACAAACTGTTTGGGTGCCGGGTGATTTGAGAATGTTTGCTGAGGTTCCAATGTTACCCAAAGTCTCTCTTATTGATTGCAGTCCCCCCGCAATGTGACACCCGAAGTCCCTCATCAAGCAGGAAAAGAGCATTGTTCGGTCACGCAAGCAATCGAGTCCGTCCTACTGGTTGCTTCCAACACACCCTCAAACAGCCACAATATAAGAGCCCGAAGAGGGAAATCTTCATTAGGCTGTGCTTGCTTGACGACCAATCCGAGATGCCACGCCAAGAAAGACATGAGGCCGTTATAAGGGGCCGGCGTTGGACTGTTGTGCTTCCGATCTTGGCTCGTTCGAATTCATCCGATTCCCAGTGACTCCATCGCCATGGTTTCGTTCACCTCTCTCTTCGTCGCCCTTACGGCCTTCGCCGGGGCCCTCGCCGCCCCGGGCGAGTTGATGAAACGCCAGTCGACTCCTTCGTCTACCGGCACGCACAACGGGTTCTACTACTCGTGGTGGACGGACGGAGGTTCCCCAGTCACCTACACCAATGGTCCTGGTGGTCAGTACAGTGTTGTCTGGCAGAGCGGCGGTAACTTCGTGGGAGGCAAAGGCTGGAACCCTGGTACCGCAAGGTACGTTTGTTGTGTTGGAAGTTCTTGATGTTGCATTCAAGTAACCTTGCTGCAGGACCATCACGTACTCCGGCACCTACCAGCCGAACGGCAACAGCTACCTCGCTATCTACGGCTGGACTAGAAACCCACTGATCGAGGTAAGTGACCGCAGCACTCTGATGAAGATTTCCCCGGCTCTGACGACTGTCTAGTACTACATCGTCGAGAACTTCGGAACCTACAACCCGTCCAGCGGAGCAACCAAGAAGGGCTCCGTCGTCAGTGATGGTAGCACCTACGACATCTTCGTCAGCACTCGTACCAACGCTCCGTCCATCGACGGCACCCGGACCTTTCAGCAGTATTGGTCTGTTCGCCAGAGCAAGCGTGTGGGAGGTTCCGTCAACACGGCCACGCACTTCAACGCCTGGGCGCAGGTCGGCCTGAACCTGGGCACGCACGACTACCAGATCGTCGCCACCGAAGGTTACTTCAGCAGTGGCTCTGCCACCATCACCGTCGGTTCCTCTGGAAGCAGCCCACCTCCCAGCACCCCGCCGAGCACTCCTCCCAGCACCCCGCCCACGAGCCCTCCGCCCAGCGGCGGCGGTGGCGGCAGCGTAAGTCATTCCTGTCCAGAAAGGGTTGTATCCCCCCTGCTAACCGTTCATTCCACAGTGTTCCGCTCAATGGGGCCAGTGTGGCGGTTCCGGGTGGACCGGACCTACTTGCTGCGCGTCTGGCTCGACCTGCTCTGCTCAAAACCAATGGTACTCTCAGTGCATTTAGAGCGCCAAACAAACACCATTTATTTCTGCCAAATCGGTGGCCGGGAACACAAACGACACTGAGCATTTAGAGTAACAGAGTCGAACCAATGCCATCGATTGTGGCGATGAGTGGTCCGCGATACACCCAGGATTTCTTCTCGGAAACATTTGGAACTTCTGCACATTCACTTTTACATATTCGAAACTTGAAACTATCCTTTTTACTGCAATGCCCTCTATTGATATCAGCTCAAGGCCCCGTACGCCGCCTGTCCGGAAACCCTACAATCATATAAGGAATTTGATATGTGTGACCCAAAGTAATCCATGTGCCAAGTCAAGTCTCAATATCCACCTATGAGGCTTCTTTGACCAAGTCAACCTTTTGCTCCTATGGTCTGATGCAAGTCTCTGCAGTGATAAGGCTTTCAGTTGTCACTTTCCAATCATGCCTCCGAATTCTCTTTGACTGTGCTGCTTCCTATCTTGACTAAAGTCAATGAGCCAACTTGACGCTGATCGTGTTTGCACTTGGAACCTGAGTCAATAGGATGTAGAGGCAGATGTCTGGTTCGAAGGTTCGTGTTGTGATGACCTCCTGCTGAGACTACACTGAGATGATCCGCGCAAGGCCTGGTTGTTGAATGGTCATAACGGACCGTCACAGTCTTGTGCTCGACTTTCCCGTAGGGTTAGCCTTATTAGGAAGAAATTACTAAGTGACTGTAAATGGGTCTTGACCTTCGTGGGGTAAGTAAATCAATCACTAAAAGTTGATATCTATGAGCCTTGGTGAAAAAGTTTCGCTCTCAATCCGTTGACATTTTAATCCCATTCGAATTAGACCTCTAAATAGCCTGCACCAACTCTATCAGTAGAAAAAGCAGGCTCATAATCCTTCAAAACAAACAGTATTAAGACCCCAGGTTGGCAATACAGCAGCTTTTTCCTGCAAGGAAAATGACAGCCGTTGCATTCCATGGCAACTAAACATGGCCTGTGAAGCACAGGTTTCATATCGTTGAAGGACTGGTGACACTATATGTCAGATCGATTCCAGCTGCGAAGATGATGATCATTCTAGCCACGCGCGGCCTATTGATGCGAGGTTAATCTTTGATAGTAGCACTGGGTTCCTGGCGCGTTCGTTGTCTAACGAAGGGGAATAAGACGGACGGTATTTTACCCGGTTGTATCCACACTTTGATGAAGGAGGCAAGCTCGTTATATCAAGCTGTGCCAACAAGAAACCGGACACATGCAGGTAACGGTGAAACGTGAGCAATCCGCGTCATGCTGTGATAGTCCTCCGACACGTCTTTTCATCGGTTCAAATTCACCCAATAGTTCCATGCCAGGCCGGTCGAGCAAGCTGGGCCGATCATTAACTGATTGGTCTTAAGATGTTAACAACTCTTCACTCTAATGGTGTGTTTTAGTTTCATCGCGGGCCCCCAGCGCCTCTCATGTCAAACCACCAACCATGGACGAAAAGGCCTTATCCAACACGACCGCGTATTTTTGCAAGGGGTCTTCGACGAGGAAGAAGAGATGGACGACGGCCGTCTTAGCTCTCGGTGGCATCCTTCTTCTAGGCAGAGACGCTTTGCTACGCGGTCTAGTTCCAAGGCTAGTAGCACCCTCGCACCAGAGCCAGCTCGCAGCGATCGCCGCTCAGAACAACAACAGCGCTCCGAACTTTGATTGGGATGCGCTTCCCCCATCGAGAGAGCCAGTTTATGTACCATGCCTTGAAAAGTTTCAATGCGCGAGGCTGCTTCTTCCCATGGATTGGACAGCCCCCGAGGAACACTGGCTTGACCACGAGGTCGCAATCGCCATAATCAGACAGCCTGCCGACATCTTGATACTTGACCCTCATTACGGCGGTGAAGTCTACCTCAATCCGGGTATGCCCTATCCACGTATTTGCGGAAAACATGTATGTGCTCACGTTGGTGAAGGTGGACCAGGCGATCCACGACCTCCTCGACGACCTCGAGACCAATCCCGTCGTGGTTTCGGAGGAAGGGATGCTTATGATCAAGCTTGCCGAGACGCTGGCAGCGCTGGTCAACGGCACGATCACGCCGGCGGTCGTCGGCATGCTCCCTTCTCGCAACCTGCCAACCTCGGTCGACGAGTGCCGTACGTCAGACTGCGTCATAGAGTACATGGGCGAAGAGTCTTGGAGCGAGTTCAGCTTCGGGGTCTACTGCACCGACAGCCCCGACTCCAGAAACATCACCGAGGCCGAGATGGTCGATCGGGTCGAGGGCCTCAAGAGGCAGAGCCTGCTGTTTGGCGTAACGTTTGCCTTGTCGTCCAGGCTGGTTTGTGCCGGCTACCCGATCCGGCCGAAATGGCGCTTCGACGGCCCGTTCGGGGACAAGACGAAGACGCCGGTGCTCTTCATCGGGAACTCGCTGGACCCCGTCGCGCCTCTCGAAGGCACGAAGCTGAACGTCCCCAAGTTCGAGGGTGCCAGACTGCTGCAGTAGGACTCTGTCGGCCATTGCTCCATAAGCACGCCTAGCCAGTGTACCGTCGGCCTTATCCGGCAATATCTCGTGTCTGGAGAGCTGCCGGAAGCCGGTACAGTTTGCCCAGTTGATATTTTGCCATTTTATTTCGAGGAACGAAACCTGTAGAGAATTCGGCACCCACTGTTGATGTTTGGAGTGTTCGCTGCTGTAGTTGGATTACTGGCATTCTCTTCGGTGTTTGTAGCCTTCCGGATGCCTTGATTTCCTAGCTGGGACTCCTAAATCAAATGATTCAAAGCACACGGATACTGGACCATAAGTGATCCATTTTCCAGAGTCGTCCTTTGGATCTTGACGCCCTTGCTCCTCATTGCTCATCTATCGAAACTTGCAGCACGTGGAAAGACGCATCGAGTAGCCGAGATCGATGCTCTTTAAGACGCGGTTAAGAGCACCGCACTTCACTTTGATGAGTCCCAATTCTCTGGCGGTCGTAATTCACTTGAACGCCACTCCAATGACGATGGCAGGGTGTATAACGCGTTGCTAGCATGCAACACGACAGAGCAAGAGCACATATTGGCCAAATATGCTGTAATAGTAGCATAGCAAGTCACACACAAGACCTCTAAAGGCACCGGCCATTCTTATGCCGATGACCCGAGGAACTAGTCAGGACATGTGTAATTATAGCCTTTTACAGCCCGATGGACGAAGATGGCTGTGAGACAGCTCTGTCGATAGACAAGCCCGTAAGCAAGTCATAATGACATCTTTTGAGCATGAGACGCGTGGCTACGAGTTCTTTCTAACGTGAGAGTCTCGTATCTCCGTAGTTGAGAGGTCCAGAGGAAGCGAACACGACTCGAAACGGGCGCTGACGTGTAAACAAAGCTCACATGCCTCTCTGTCGTGGCACGACCCGCAGCCGCAGTGCCCTCTCGTCCATCTGCCCACAGACGACGCATCACATCAAGATAACAACATGTCGAGTAAAGCGCCCTCGAGCCGTTCCCACGCGATGCGGCCGAGACCAGCACGTGGCGTGCGGAAGGCCGCATGCACCCATTTCCTCATGCAAGAAAGCGAACATGCGGTGTAACTGGAATGAGCCCCATTCGCCCCATACGGCGGCGGCACTAGATCGCCTCATCTTCCAAATGTCGAACTACTAGCGCAGGTCAGCGAGGTTGCCGACCTGAAGCGTCCGTTCCAAATGCCCAACCTGCATCAGACAGGGCCGGGGGCTGCGGCCTCATTTCAGCCTTGACGATGCAGTGACGGGGCCCAGCGCGACGGTGCTCTGACAGGGGGATCATGCAGGTTTTTTTTCTTGTTTCCAATGAGAAGAACGAATAACAATGAGAAAGAGAAGAAAAGACACGCATGGTCCCGCGCCCACGCGCGTGGGATGCGACACAGCCCAGCGCGGTTTGGTATTCCTTCTACCGTCCGTCTAGAAACTTCTGCACGACGTCAAGGGACGCGAGAAAGGGGGGGATGGTTCGGTCAATGCTCTCTATCTCTCTCTCTCTCTCTCTCTCTCTCCCTGCTCTCTCTTTTCGAGGAACTCACGCTCCGATGGTGCCTCGGAACGGCCGTGGAACAAGTTTGGAAATCCCTCTGGATGGGACCTGCGAGAGAAGGGCCATTCAGAAGCAGATCCGGGAGGTCAAGCGTAGTACTGACTGCGTCATCGGTCGGCCGAGCGCGGCGGGGCCTCCTGAAGCCGTTGATATGCTGTGAATGCGACCAACGTCGCAAGCCGGCGGGCCGCTTGCATTCGCGGATCTACGTGACGTGAGGACTGATCTTTGCAAGGCGGCAAAGATCACGATGGCCTTCAGGGCGCTGACTCGCAGAGGTCCGGTCTAGTTAGCGGCTGACAGAAACGATTAGGCGCGGGGGGCCGGGAGAACGGCAGCGGGACATGCAGCAGTGTCCCCGCCGAGTGAGGAGGGGATGGGCCGCTTTAGTCGGGGAGGCTTCGTCCGTTGCAAGCGTTCGCTGGAGCTGTTCAATATGGGCTGTCGACCACGAGTCGGCGGCGCTGGTCTCGTGAGGCACTTTGGCAGAATCCCCGGAAGCTTGAGCAGCAAGACAGTCCGAGGGCGGCCCTTGGGTGGAGCGGCTGGGGTCCGCGAGAAAACCCACCGACGGTTTGACCGACGTGTCCTCGGTCAGGCCGCCAGCAGGTGGCCTTGGGCGATGATGCCTGGTTTCCCATAGACTTGGTTGGGAAAAGGGGGGGATTGTTGCACCTGGGTGATACTTGTAGGAGGGAGAGTCATGCTGCTCTCTCCTGTGTCATAGAGATACCTATCCCCGGTTCGGGTTGAGCGGGAAAGCGGAGGGAGGAAGGGATGCCGTGTCGAGATGGAGGCTGGCGGCTGTTTATTCCACGTGGCGTTGCCCGGGCTAGACGAGACAGAATCTGGGGCTCTGATGGCTCATCGTCGATGAGCGATATAGCAATGCAGTCATTCAGCGGTTACCGTTTCTATAAATGTATGACTCGGCCATTATTTGACACACCCAAAGGATAGGGCCGAAACGTATGTTCTGTAGTAATTAACCCTCGCTGGGTTAGTCTCGTCTCTCAACCTCGGCTGGAGCATGAGAAGGGGACGGACACTGAGTTGTGGGCAACAACCCGGCGGGAGGTAAGGGTCTCAACTAGATGACCGGGTTCAGGGATGCCATGACGAGCAGCACTAGCGGCAGCTCACGCACGATGTACTACCTCATGCACAGTGCCATATACACGCGTTCGTAGACTAGCGCCATGATATGGGGAAGATATACTATGTAGGTACTCTGGATCGTCAGACGGCAAACCACCACAACAAGGGGCCCGGCGGTGGAGGAGGTCCAGGGCAGAACCTTGGCGGGAGTCAAGGCATACCTGCATTGAAGAGAGAGAGAGAGAGAGAGAGAGCAGAAACATGGGAGAGTCTCGCAAAAGGGGGGAAATGCGCAATTGGGATACGGAGAAGGGCGAATCCATATGTGCGGGAGGGCGAAGGAAGCTATGCGCTTTGATGCCCGCACGCCTCGCCCGCATGGTCGCAGCAGCAGCAGCATGACTTGGAAACAGCTTCATCCCAGAGATCTATCTCTTTGGCTGCTTGACAAGTTGCTTTCCCAGCTCTGGCCCGTATGCAACTTGTGCTCCATTGACCAGAGCTTGATGGTTCCCCCCCCCCTTTCGGCCCCATATGCCCTGATCGGTTGAACACGGCGTGCATGCGCGCTCAGCTGTCGGTTCTGCCATGCCCTGCCATGCCATATGCCACGCTCTGCCGTGCTCTGCCGTGCTCTGCCATGCTCTGCCATGCTCTTTCTTCCGAGTGCTCTGATATCCGGAACCGGGTCCGCACTAGCGTTTGACGCTAGATCCGAACGCGACCGAGCATCAACGGTTCTGGGCCCGAGTCAAGAACGTGAAAGCTCGCGGGCTGGTCGGCTTTACTTGCTCGGAATCCAGCAACGCGTTCCTCTGAGGCCTATCTGTATCTGGATGGCTCACTGAGCATGCGGCATTGCGCGCGCCGGGGTCCGGACCTCGGCAGCAAGAGATAGAGGGAGGGAGATAGGGAGACGGGAAGCCAGGGTTCAGGGTTGGCCCCTGGTGCCGGGAGCTAATCGCTGTGCCGCGACGGAGTCCGCCGCCGATCGTGGAGAGGTAAAATCCCCCGAAAGTTCGTACACAGTATCTAACCGTCCTCCCCCGGGGGGAGGGGGCTGTGGTTAACTGCCGGAAGAACAACGTTTCTGTCTCTCGGAACTGAGAGGTCTTGGCCCGGTTGTCTGGTGAGAGGGGGGGCGGGTATCAGAACGAGACGCCGTCTCTCTTCACGCTCTCATCCTATTACCCTCTGACCGTTCCCATATCGCGCCAAAGAGGGAGAGAAGGGGCAAATGTGGGCAAAGTTAGAGGGGGGGGGGGGGGGGGGGGGGCGTGATGATCTGGAGCATTGGTGACAGCGGTTGAGGTGAACCTCTAGGTTCATGCCGAGTAAAGCTTACTAGGTAGGGAAGAGAGAGTGTGAGGACGAGAGGAAGAGGTGACCGCTCTTCGACCTATGCTAATCACGCGCTGCGTGACGCCGTCCAGCACAGGGAAAAGCCTCTCGCGCGTCCAGGAGTATTCCAAGGTTTCTCCCCGTGGTCCACTGCTGGTTCTCCTGCTGCTGCTCGGGGCCTCAGGAGGGACATGCTGGGGGGATCGTGGCTCAGATACCATCTGGGCACGTTTTCGAAACCAGGGACCGGCCGGTCAGGCATCCGTCTGAAGTCACGATGCAATTCATGCTGCCTCTCATGATTCGTGTTGCGATGGTGAGTGGACGTGCGCTTGGGGGATCCGCGCCCACCTCTCTCACACACACACCTTGCCTCTCTTGCTCTCTCACTCACTCTCACACGCTCTCACCCTCCTACTCGATCACTCACCTGTCCAGTGACGCGGCGCCTTTCCATATGAAGTAGTCGGCCGCTCCTTTTCTGTGTGTGGTGGAAGGGGATGCAAAAGTGAGCTCTGGTTCTGCCATCACACCCGCCCCCAGAAGCGCACCCCCCCCTTTCGAGAACATCTTTCGTCCGTTGCTGTTTTTCTGGCGGGCGAGCAGAGAGGAGCCGTCATTCCCTCAACTCCTTTTTTATTTCTTCTTTTTATTATTCTTATTGTTGTTGTTCCACTTCTTCTTCCTCCTCTGCTGCTGCTACTGCTTCTTTTCTCATGCTCATTCCCCCCTCCCCCTCATCACACGCGTAATCGTCGGAATCTAGAATCGCAAGCATCGCACCGATGCAGTCGGGAAGCAACGAGCCGGCCGCTCCGTCGGCCGCCGACAACTCCAACGACCACGACCTCGACGGCGAGCAGATCACATCGTCGAGGGCGAGCTTCGAGGACGCCCCGCAAGAACAGAGCAACTCCAACTCGGCCAAGAGTCACCCCTCGGAAGACAGAGCGCCGAGCGAGGATGCCGGCAGCAGACCCGCCTCGCAGAAGGAGCCCAGCAGGAGACCGTCGGTAGAGGGCGAGGAAGGGAGCCGGGCCCCCGCCGTCGCGGCGGCGGCAGCGGCGGGATCGCAGCCGGGAAGCAGGGCGCCGTCGCAAACGGGCGGCGGCGGCAGCAGGAGAGCGTCGCAGGAGCAGGAGGCGGCAGTCACGACCGGCGAGTCCGCGCCGGGAGGCCCGGTGGCGGACGCCCCCGCGGCGGCCTCGGTGGCGGCGGTCGCCAGGGAGCGGGCGCCCGGCGACGACAACCGCGACACGTTCCGCGACTCGACCATCACGGCGGTCAGCGAGAGCACGGCGCTGATGCTCGGGCGGGACGGCGCGCCCAAGACGACGTCGGCGGACCCGTCGGCGCCCGGGGTCCTCGCGGGCATCGGCGAGGACGACGACGACGACGGCGACGAGCTGGAGCCGCTGACCAAGTACGTGGACTGGACCGAGCACATCTCCATCTCCATCGGCCCGTTCGTCATCCTCTTCTTCGACCTCGCGCTGCCCGTCTGCATCTACTACAGCTGGCTGCGGGCGCGGCGCAACGAGCGGCGCGCGGCGTGCCAGGGCGCGTACGACGCCGGCGTCGAGTGCGGGCTGCCCCCCGTGCAGACGATCGAGAGCAGGATCCTCGGGTTCGCCATCATCGCCTTCGGCTTCGGCGAGGTGTACATCCTCGTCGTGCGCGTGTACCGGCTCATCGCGCGCTTCGAGGAGTGCGCGCCGCTGCTCTCCAAGCACTGGTGGGAGCTGGACGCCACGACCTGGGTGTACACCCTCGGCCTCATCGCCGCGCTCGTGCCCTTCGTGTGCTCGACGACGGTGTACGAGCCCGACGTGGTGACGTGGCTGTACCTGTACTCGCCGGCCTTCATGTTCATGGTGCTGGACGTCATCGCCTTCATGACGCTGATCCCGATCCGCACCCCGTTCCGCATCAACTCGGACCCCAAGGGCTCGCGGCTCAAGCCCATCGTCTACTACGCGGCCGAGGACTTCTTCGCCGTCGACGGCGCGCAGAACCGCGAGTTCCGCCGCAAGTACGTGGCGCGGTACGAGAAGTCGATGATGTTCCGCAAGATGATCCTCGAGCTGACGCTGTTCTGGATCGGCGGGTGCACCTGCTACATCGGCTACGTGGCCGCCATGATCTGGAACCTCGAGTTCGAGCGCGCCTTCGGCTCGACGCTGGGCGTGCTGTTCGGGTGGATCATCATCTGGGGCGTGAGCGCGAGGTTCTGGATCGAATACGCAATCAAGCGCGAGCAGAAGTGGTGGAAAGAGACCAGGGCCGGAAGGGAGTCGGCCAAGCTCCAGTGAGCCCTAGTGTTTAATCACAGCCCCTATTGGGAGGGGAAGAAGAAGAAGAACCGGAGGAGAAGCTGGTGTTAATATCGGCAGCAGTCAGGATCGTGTACTTATTTATGGCGGACGATAAATTGAGGTTCTGACGGGCAAGACGAGGCACGAGAAAAGGGGGCCTGGGATACCCGGGGGAAAGGAAGATACCGAGACGGAGGGCCTTTTGCGACTAATAATACGCACGTCATTTCTTTGCTCATGACCCTGGTTTTACATCCGACGCAGATGCCAGAGTGATGGTCTCTGGCAGACCCTACATGTCCCATATCAAAACGGGTGTGTCGCCGTACGCCCTCGTGATGGCCTCACCGGCAGTCAGTGTCAGTCGTCCTGTCCACGGCTGCCGACCACACGGCACTCAAGATGGCGGGACAGCGAGCGGCGCAGGAACGGAGCCTCCCTGGAAAGCCAAGACTGGCCCAGGCTCCGGAGTTCGTGGAGCATGGGCCCGCGACCCAGTGTTTCTCCAAACAAGGTTCTGATGGAGGGGGCATGGAAAGATGGTGTGGTGTCTCGCTGATGTCGCGAGGTTGTGTCGAGGCAGGACGCGGTCCGCGGGCGAGGTCGGTCCATGTTTGAAAGAGCTTTGGACTGCCGTTCGGAGGGGGGGGGGGGGGGGAAGCGAGCAAACGTAGATGGGCGATTATGTCACGTTCATGGTCTGTCTTGCGGAAGATTGTGTGGCCATGAGCTGAGGGACTAACTGTGTGCACCCGTCGGTTTCTTGCCGCACATTCATTCATTCATACGATTACTTGATGGCATGTGGTCCAGGCATCATCCTACCAGAGAGCCTCTAAATAGTATCCATTGCGTTTTCCATAAGAATTCCGGTGGCGAAAAGGGCTTGTGTGTGTGTGAGTGTGTGTGTGTGTGTGTGTGTGTGTGTGTGTGTGTCCTCGGCAACGCCACCTCCGTTGCTGTTCATCTCTCACGGCGAAGTGCAGTTCTCACCTCCTCGAAGAGTATCGAATGGAGGGGTGTTCTGCTGTGCTTGATGGTGGCCAGCTCGAAACTCTCGGTAAAAAGTGGGAGGATTTGTATAGATGATGGGTAAGTTGGGCCCCTTGAACCAGTCCTTTTTGCCATATGTAACCAACCCTCCACACCTGTGCTTCTTTGATTGTTTGCCTGTAATACATCATCTCTTATACAAACCGCTCTTGTAGAGGAAGGGAATCAAGCACAAGGCTTTGATATATCGTCTCCTAGACTTCCATCTGAATGCGCAATGGCTCAACAGCGTCTCACTCAGCATCGTCGTCTCTGCCGTGTCGGATGAGTTGCCGAATCCTCGCCTCTCCTCCCGTCCAAGGGCTCTCTCTCACTCGAGTCAGACAAACTTGCCTCACTTCTCGCCCATTAACTTTGTTGGCAGACGGGATCACACTCGCCTACTGAAGTCAATCTCAGCCACGAAAAACGGAAAACAAGAAGGCCTCTTGTACTATTATAGTCCAACAGTCAGCGTCGATCAGCTAACGTGCTTGGCTCGCCGCCGCTCACCTCATGTATTCCGCGTTTTCTCCGTACCTCCCGGGGCGTTCCGGCGACCGAACTCGGCCCCCCCTCAACCCGGACGACTCATCCAACCCCTCATCTCTACCCCAGTCGATGCATTCAACACTTGCTGCAAGTCGGTGTCGTCGAGCTGCAAGGTTTTCAGGCACAAAAAGCCCGCGAACCCAGATCCGTCCAGCGGGATCTAGATTGGCATGCCGCTTTGTGAGGTAATCCATTCTTGGCCGCCGACCCCCCTTCCCCCTTGCCCCAGGGATGGACGGGCGGAGGGCATGCTTTTCGGCTCGCCGACCTTACCCTTCCTCCCGGGACGCCCTCCAAGCATCATCACGACGGCAAAGCCCCGCGACTAGGTAGCGTTGCGACGTGGAGGTGGACCGAGTTGAAATAGCTTAAACCCGCCGGACGACCAGTCACTTTGCTTTGCTTTGCTCTACTTTACGTACCTGGGAGATTGACGCGGCACGACTGAGAAGAGACAAAGTTCCCCCCGTCTCATTGACGAGCATATTGGCCAAGAGATGATTCATCCGCTCGTGGAAAATCCCGCCCCCCTTCAAACTCTGTGGCCCCCCTCCCCCCCCCTACCATCCAGTCCGCCGATCCCTTTTTTCTCATCCAGGAGCGGGAATTTTGGGTTTTGAGTTTTCCCTCAACAAAACGGAGACACAATCCGGCCCACCACCAATGAGACTGTCATAGCGACGACAGACGAGAGAGAGAGAGAGAGAGAGAGGGAGGGAGAGAGAGGGAGAAAAAGTTCAGCTCACTCATCTCCTCCACCCCCCTGTCTTTTGAGTTTCTCGACTTTTGTGTAATGTCAAGCCCAGAAGAGGAAAGGGGGCAAAAAAAGCCCTCGGACACACACCCGCACACACACACGGTACCAGAACAGGGAAAAAAAGAAGAGACCAAAGTAAATAAGAAACCGGTAGCCGAAACAAAGTGCGCATCCCGCCCCTCCATGCATACATACAGACACACCGCGCAAATGGCCCCCGAAAAGGACCTCGCCACCTCCGGCGACCCGGCGCCGGGCCCGCCTCCCGCACCCGGGCCCGACGCCGATGTCGAGGCCACAGCCACAGCCACATCCACACCCGGGCCCGACGCCGACGGCGACGACGCCCTCGCCATGGTCGGCGCACGCACGCAGCCCTACGACCCGGCCGTCGCCGCCCGCGCCGTCCGCAAGATCGACCGGTTCCTCGTCCCCGCCATGGTCTTCGGCTACGGCCTCGTCTACTACGACAAGGCCATCCTCGGCTCCGCCGTCCTCTTCGGCATGACCGCCGACCTGCGCCTCTCCGTGCCCGTGCCCGGCGGCGGCGGCGGTGGCGGCGGCGGCGGTGGCGCCGTCGACACCTCCCGCCTCTCCTGGGCCACGTCCCTCTTCTACTTCGGCATGCTCGCCGGCCTGTACCCCATGTCCTACGCCCTCCAGCGGTTCCCCCCGGCCGCACCCTCGGCGCCGTCGTGCTCGTCTGGGCCGCCGCGTGCGCCTCCACCGCCGCCGTCACGGACCACCGCGGCCTCTACGCCCAGCGCTTCGCCCTCGGCTTCGTCGAGAGCGCCGTGCCCACGGGCTTCATGTGCGTCGTCGCCGGCTACTACACCCAGGCCGAGCAGTCCCTGCGCCAGAGCTGGTGGTTCTCCGCCACCGGCCTCTTCACCGTCCTCGGCGGCGGCCTCAACTACGCCTTCGCCCAGGTGCCCTCCTCCTCCTCCTCCTCCTCGCGCGGCGGCGGCGGCGGCGGCGGGGGAGGAGGAGGAGGAAGAGGAGGCGGTCTCCGCCCCTGGCAGTCCATCTACATCCTCGCCGGCTGCCTCACCTTCCTCTTCGGCGTCGCCTGCTTCTTCCTCCCCGCCTCCCCCGTGTCGGCCTGGTTCCTCACGCGCGAGGAGCGCTTCGCCGCCGTCGAGCGCCTGCGCCGCGGCCAGACGGGCGTCCGCTGCGCAAAGTTCAAGCCCCACCAGCTCCGCGAGGCCGTCGCCGACGCCAAGGTCTGGCTCGTCGCGCTGATGATGGCCTCGGCCTACACCATGAACGGCGCCGTCTCGGGCTTCGGCCCCCTCATCGTCTCGACCTTTGGCTGGTCGCCGCTCGAGGCCATCCTGCTGCAGTTCCCCCTCGGCGCCGTCTGCTTCGCCGCCATCCTGCTGACGGGCTACCTCGGCTCCCGCCTGCCCAACGCCCGCGTCGTCATGCTCGCCGCCTGCTGCCTGCCCGTCATCGCCGGCTGCGCCCTCGTCTGGCGCGCCGGCTGGTCGCGCCACGCCGCCGCCCCCGTCGTCGGGTACTCCCTCACCGGCTTCTTCGGCGCCGTCGTCAGCCTCGTCATCTCCCTCGGCATGTCCAACGTCGCCGGCCACACCAAGAAGAGCTTCGTCGCCGCCACCGTCTTCGTCGCCTACTGCGTCGGCAACATCGTCGGCCCCCAGCTCGTCCGCTCCCAGAGCAGGGCCCGCCACTACCCGGAGCTGTGGACCGGCCTCATCGTCTGCTACGTCGTCTGCCTCGTCGCCGCCGCCGCCCTGTACCGCCTCCTCCGCGCCGAGAACCGCCGTCGCGACGCGCTGCCCGTCGACGAGGAGGAGCGCGCCAAGCTGGCCTTCCAGGACCTGACGGACAAGGAGAACCCCTACTTCCGCTACGTGTACTGAGGACCCTGTTTTTTTCACACAAGATACCATCAAGTTTTGGCTCGGCTATTAATTTAATGTTTCCCCCTTTTTCTTTCAAGTAATCGAACCTCGGCCCGAGCTAGGGAGAGCTGTGCTGGGCACGACGAGAGGCTCCTAAGCAGCGCCCATTTACAAACACGGTAGCAGGAGAAGCAAGTAGAGATGACACGAGAAGAGAACGCTTGAAAGGTGGGCTTCCCGATCGGCTTGTAGGTCGGGGTGTCATGATATTAAGCGACATGAACCACGCGTCCCTCAAAGGAGACGGCCATCTAACTAGAAGTACAACCAAGGCAGAAACCATGCGCACGAACGGAGCCGTCTCTCCTTCGTCTTTACGCCATGGTCCGCCCCATCCCGTTCATCATGAATAGGTACGGTGTCTCCCCTTATGGAGCAGAGGGGGGGGCGGAAGCCCATAAATGTTGATCCAATTCCAGCCGTGCTATCCGAGCAACGGGGGCGGGTTGCGCCGAACCCCTGGAAGAAAAAGAAAAAAAGAAGAAGAAACGCCGTTTTCTATGCATGTCCCTCAAACCAAACGCCGTAGAATCAATCGTGCCTGAAATTCGTCATTCCCGTATGCCACTAGATCTCATCCTGAGGCGGAACTCGCCGCCTCTCTTTTCGTTTTTATATGGTGTAAATGCTCGTCACCGGGGTGACCGAGGGGGGTTGCTGGGCAGCTCGGCTGGCATGTTCTCGTCGCCGCGTCCGTCGTTGAGCTCGGCCGGTGACTGTGTCGTGCCGTGCGCAGGCGGTTGTGGTGGCGGGTGTTGCTGCGGAGGGCGTCCGGAGTATGCGGCTCCTGGAGGGGGTGTCGAATAGACGCCGGGGAGGTCCGACTTGGTAGGTGCCACGGGGTTCACCATGGGGAACTGTGGCGAGCCCATGTCGCTGCCAGACTGGCCGGTGTGCTGCGGCGCAATGGGGACCTGTTGTTGGTACATGGCGTAATTCTGAGCCGGCCAGACACCGCCCTCGGGAGGGGGCTGTTGTCGAGGGGGCGGCTGGGGCGGCCATTGGCTGCTGGGGAAGTAGGCCGGCTGGAATCCATGGGGAGGGACGGAGGTCGGCGGCGAGGTGTTGGTCTGCGAGTGCGGCGACTGGGCGTACGGCTGGCCATAGAAGTGGAAGGCCTGGCCGTGGTGGGGTGGAGGGTATTGGCTGTTCCAATGGATATAGGTGGGAACGGCCGAGGTCATGTGCGGCGAGGCGATCATCTTGTCTCCCTCGGCCTGTATCGTCTTTTGCGAGTCGGTCGTGCTGAGTGCCTTTTCGAGGTTTGCCATGCGCATGGCGTGAAGGGCGCGGCCTGTGCTGGTTAGTCAGGGTGGAGGGAGAAGGCTTCGGGACTCGCATGCTCGCCAAGCCAAGCGAGAGGCATCCGCAGGGTTACGCACCGAATATGCTGATGGTGATGACGAAGAGCACGAGGTTGACGACGGACGTGGCAGTGCCAGCAAAGGTGGCGGCCACGAAGCCGTCCGCAAAGGGTTCCACGTTCATCTTGTAGTAGACCTCGTACTTCGGGCCAAGCGTCACAATGAATGCGTCGAGGGAGTCGAGATCGTCGGCATGGCTGGCCAGGAGGGCCATGGTGATCAACCAAAACACGACGGTGAGCAACTCGAGGCCGCTGCGGAAGCAAGGTTAGCGGGAAACGGCCAATGTAGGGAAGGGATGCCACCTACAGATGCACCCAGCAGTTGTACATGACGGGGATGAACATGATGGCGACACCCAGCCATGTCAGGTAAGAGAAGGTCCAGGCGAATGCAAACCACGAAAAGGCTTACGGGCAGCGTCAGTAATGGAGACATGGAAAGGGGGGGGAGAGGCGGGAGCGGTGGTGTGACATACGGAAACCCTCTGTACCGCTAAACGACTGTATCGAGAAACGAAGGAATAATCAGCAACAGAAGACCGACTGGAAGCAAACAAGAGGCCCCGGGTCGACGGGCAAGGGGTGATGGGACATACGGTTATCCTGCGGTATCCCGTCGCCTTTTGCATGGTGGTGAGGCCGTAGACGGTGATTCCCAACGTTGCAATGGCGAGAACCTAGTGGTTGAAAGACAGATGGTCAACGTGGTGTTTCCTCGAAGCAATACGTCGTATCGTGACGGGCCCCTCCTTCCTCGGCACGCTGGTTACGTTACGCTACGCTTTGAGAAGTCGGGAATTAGGGGGAAGGGGAGGCGGCGGTGTCCTTACCAGCTGGAGAATCCTAACGCCTGCGATCCACACGGGCATGGCGGGGATATGGGATCTGTTCCTGCCATCTTTGGGCCAGATGTTGTTGGTCAAGAAAGCCATGGGCGACGACGAGGCGGGGGGCCGGGACCCGTTGGGTTCGCGGGAGGGAGAGCTCGCCGGGTGGCCCGGGGCCTCGCGGGGAGACGAGTGGCTGTCGGGCCGTTGTGGTGGCGGCGTATGGGGGCCAGCGGGAGGGAGACGGGTAAGCGGTATCGAGTTGGATTCGGCGGGGTCGGGGGGCGCTGGGGTGGCTCTCGAGGGAGAGGGCTCGCGAGATCGTGTCGACGTCGTCGTGATGGAGTGGAGGGAACCGGGGGTGAGTTTGGGGTGCCGTGAAGCTGAGCCGTCGTGACGAAGGGCACGAGTGGGCGGTGCGATGTAACACAGGTCCCGAGAGCAATGGCGGGTGCGTATTGGCTATGTCGATGCGGGTGTCGGTTTCGGCGTCGATGTTGAACTCGGGGGAGGGGGGACGGCGCACCGGTGGTTGGCGATGTGGTTCATATGTGTTGGTCGCGCGGTTGGGGGAGGGAGGTTTGGAGGTTGAGCAAGACGAGATGACAAGCAGGGAGCGTAACGGGGAAATAATCGGGTCGATGTTTCTCCTCGTCCAATCGACGTCACACAGGGCTGGGAGACGGTAGGGCGCCAAGTCAAGCAAACGGGTGTTTTTGTGTCTTTTTTTCTTTTCTCTCTCTCACTCTCTCTCTCTCTCTCTCTCTCCCTCTTCCTTTCGGATTGTATTCCTCGTGCAGGCGCAATAGCAACAATTCTTCTTGGGGGCCGCAAAAGGTCAAGACTGGTAGCGGAGGTTATGGTTGTGGTGGTGGTGGTGGTGGTGGGAGATTGGCTGTCAGGTTGGCGGACTGGGGGGAGCTTGTAAAGAAAAGTTGGCACCGGCGGGTTCGGCAGACTTTCGGGATGAGCAAAGGTCCAGGTTAGGCTGTTCCCGTGGTTGTTATTGCTGCTGCTCCGAGAGAGAGAAGAAATATGGATGGATGGATGAAGGATGATGGATGATGGATGATGGATTGAGTTTCGGCCCTTGGGACGAACAGGGCACCGGAGGGTCAGGACCAGGTTGGCGGGAAGATTCTACCGTACGGATGGATGATTCGATGCAAGCTTAAATCTGCATCTGGACAGCACAGCACAGCACAGCAGACAATAGACTGACTGTACAGAGTACACTAGACAGATAACACCAAAGGGCCGAGAGCACGGTAAGTACATATCATAGTTAGGAAGTCAAGTGGTTTCCCCTTCTCTCCATCTTTTTGAGTAGAGGAGCAGCAGAGCAACGCCGAGAAAACCTGATGTGGGGTGTGTGTGTGTGTGTGTGTGTGTGTGTGTGTGTGTGTGTGTGTGATATGTGACGATGTCTGTCTGTCGGTCGCTGGCTGGCCCGTCGTTAACGAGGCAGGCCAGCCAGAAGAGACACCAAACGAGACGGTGAATGGAGGCGGGACAGCACAGCACAGCACAGCACAGTACAGCATAGGCCGGCTCAAGAACAGGGAACATGGGGGGTGGGAGGAAGAGTGGGAGAGAGGAGAGAGAGAGAGAGAGAGAGAGAAACTTGAGGAGGAGGCATATCTGTATTCAAAGGGATTAGTTTACGCTAAAAGGCTTGGTGTTCGATGCAATGTCCAATGACGGGCGGCCGAGGCACCGTTTAGTATGGAGACTCTCAACCTGCCCGCTCCATTGAACCCGCCAAGAGTACATGCCAAGAGTAGAGTGGCTCATCCCCCGAGTCCACTGTCTTTGTGTTCATCGTGGTCAACACAGTTCTTCTTCATCGGTCGAAAAGTAGGGAATAACACGATTACCTGTTTGTGTACGTAATCAATGTGGGAATAAAAAATTAAAAATAAGGGCAAGCAAGTCTCACTTCACTGTATCCGTACTGCGCGGTACGTACCGTACGTACCTAAGGCAAGGAGATCCCTCGTAAGGCAAAAAGGCAGCGACGGCGACGGAAGGAAGCAACCCAGGCCGTCCATCGCTACCCCACGGCTGCTGTCATTCATTGGACTCGCCTTAGCTTCTGCCCCACATTGCCAAGCGGCCCGCTGGCTTCCGACGTCACGATTCGACTAGAGAGGGCAGCCACACCTTCCCGGCAAGTTCTTTTTTGCTGAAATGCTGTGGAATCAGCTACTTGGGAAGGTGCAGACACTCGGATTGTTTCTAACAGGTATTTACGTACCTGCCTGTTTGCCGGTGTGGATGGGTACGTACTATGTATGTACTAGCATAGACACTCAACCGCGCACCTACGATGTAGGGTAGGAACGATGTACATGTAGATAGGTAAATACCTAGGTACCTGCCTACCTACTCACCTGATTACAGGTACCTACCTACAGGTACCTACCTATTCCGTCCTCTGCACGAATACTCGTCCATCTTGTGCCATCGTCACTTTGAACAGACATGACTCCTCCAACCAACATTGCCTGCTTTCCAGCATCGCCCTTTTGCTCTCCCTCCTGTCGTCCGAGCATCGTCGTCGCCAACGGTCAAAACGGAAACCTCTGCGCCAACAACCAACCACCAAAACCAGCACGACCGACTCCTGCCCTGCCCTGCCCGACTTCGCCATCCAATCATCGTCGGCCTGTCCGCCTAGGATATACAAGTACTGTACGGATACACACACATCTCCAATGCTCCATACACGATGACGCCTTTGTTGTGGGCTAACCAAATGTTATCATTCTCCTCGCATTTACAACTTTACCACCACTTTTTCCATCGTTTCCGATACCCCCCGCACACCCGCACGCCCAATCAACCACCCCTCCCGAGACAGCCCGTGTCGAGTGTCATGATACGCACCAAACAGACGCGACAACGAGAAACATTCTATATCCTATGCTTGTCGCGGTGCACTTGCACGAGTCCCCCTCCAACTCTGCGAAGCGGCGAGTGTGTGTGGGTATGGGTGGCACCAGACCAGCAGCAGCAGCTTTACTCAATCCCCCCAAGATATGCCTGCCGGGAACATTGTGTTTCATTGTTTGATGGCCATTGGCAGCGAAGTCGCTGTGCCGCCCTCGGTGCATCGGTGGGCCCCTCCAACCCACTAAACACCAAAGCTGTGCCGCCCTAGCTACCAGGAGCTTTCAACACTCTGCGGCTCAGCCGTTCGACGAGCATCGCACGATGGAGGCGAAGGAGACGAGGAGGAGGCCAGTGGCAGTAACGAAACAGAATGCAGCAGCACCGCAGAGGGACGCAGCACGCAGGCGCAGGCGCAGACGCAGACGCAGATGCAGATGCAGATGCAGATGCAGACGCGGGGCCACACACAGTTGATGCGCCCTAGTGACGGGCGCGCGACACAGACACTCGCACGACTAGACGTGACGGCTCCCTTCCGTGGTCCTCCGCCAGGACCACCACTAGCCACTGACCTTTACCGCCAAGGTCGCCATTCCGCCAAGATGAAAAGAGGGCCGCCGTGGAATGGAAAAGCGGGGGGCTGCTCCTCCAAGGAGGCCTCCACTTGAGGTCACTCCTCTTCGGCCACTCCGTCTCTTCCCAAAAGGCCAAGCCTTTCGCCCAGCAAGCCTCGTCTGCGGACACCGGAGGACGTCCGAATGAGGCCGGTATTGTCAGCAGCCCCCAGCGTGCAAGTTCGCGGTGCTTCTAGTGCACCCGCCGATCCAACGGCCCTGCGCAGTCACCGGCATCGGCTCAGTCTCAAACAGAGCCCATCCCAATTCCCGGAGCCCCCATCCTTGATTTGCGCCCCTCGGAGCGTGTTCCTTGTTACGATGACGGAATGCTGGCTAGCCACTCTTTCTGGCCCGGAACAAATAAGAGCAAATTGACTGTTGGAGAGACGAAGCTGCCTGCGGCCCCGAGGTAAATGCCACGGAAATAATAGCCTTGGGACTCTTTAGTTCCACAACCACACTCCTGGCCGAGTGACTTTCGCTCTCAAGCCGTCTGTCTGCCTGGTGACATGACCGGGTGCTAAACGTCGTTGGCGTCGGTCGGCCTGCTAGAGGCATCCTGCGGCTACGAGATTGTGTGTGTGACGGTGACGGCGACATGTTTGTTCGCCCCGGGCCTTTGTCGCGACCGTTCTCATGTTTACTCGTCTCTATCCGCGCGGGCTCTCTCCCCCCTTGTACTCGTGAATGATGGAGGAGGCCACTACGATGAAAGCAAGACTAAGAAACAAAGACACAAAGACAACAGCTGCATACCAAGACGCGAGAGACAGCGAGCGTAAGTACGATTTGTAGTGTTAGCATATATATATATATATATATATAAAGATAGGTTCTGAACGGGGCACCTGACGATATCGGTTCGTCTGAAACCTTCCGATCATCGGACGATATACGCAAGACGTGCGGCAGTTTGTGTTTAAGTTAAGCGCATAGCTTGGATGACAACAGGCTCAGTATAGTCTTGATATGTCACACAAAGGCATAGCAGACAAGTACTCAACGTCAGTTTACGAAAAAGGTTGGGTGGCCATAAACTCCTGGGCTAATGGGTTTTCTTGCGTCTATTGCCTTTCCATCTCCATCTCACGTGTATGATTATATCTTTGCAAAACAAGAACCTCACAACATTCAACTAATTGGAAGCTGCATTTGAAATGAAGGGCACCAGGCTTTATGGTCATTGTAGGTATGTGACGCGTCACATTATCACGATAAGTTTGGTCCCATAGACAGGATACAATTAGCTAGCTCCTGTAAAGAAGAATACATATCAAACTCCCCAAGTGGGAAAAGAGAAGGGGAGAAGAAAAACAAAACAGGTATCTTTTTTACATTCGGTGCTTCGCTTTTCTTCCCATCATGACAACAACCTCACCAAACACGAAACAAAAAAAACTCGGTCAAACATGGCAACTCATACCATCGCCCCTTACTTGGAGGCTAGGATATCACCAATGCCGCCCAAGGAATCGTTGATGGCGCCGGCGGCGGCGGTAGCGGCATCCTTGACCGTGGCGTCAATGTACGACAGCAGGGTGTTTACGTAGCCGGCCGTGTCGCTGGAGACCAGCTCGAGGTAGAGCTCGATGACGGTGCCCTGGTAGCTGTCGAGGAGGCCGGCGGCCTTTGCGTTGGCGAGCAGCGTCTTGGTGTCCTGCAGGTCGGAGGAGAGCGTCTTGAGCTTGTCGACGACGGCGGCCGAGTCGTCGGGGGTGAAGGGCCCGAGGATGTTCTGGGAGTCGAGGCGGGCCGTCTGGGTGATGGCCTGGTACTCGATGGCCCCGGACAGGGCGCCGTCGGTGGCGGTGCCGCCGGCGGTGGCGTCCTGGACGGCCTTGTTGAAGTTCTCGAGGCTGGTGTCGAGGTTCGTCATGTCCCTGGTCACGTCCTCGGCGGTGGTCGGCTGCGAGGGGAGGACGCCGACGCCGACGGGGAGGAACGCGGGCGCGGCCAGGACTGTTGTGCAGGCGGTGGCGATGAGGCCGGCGACGATGGCGGAGAAGCGCATCTTTGGTGGTTTCGTCGTGTAGAGGATCGAGACTTTGGTGTGGTATGCCCGACGTGAAGACGTCCGAGGGAACTCTTATTGGGAGTTGAAGTTGTTCTAAGCTATGTCCAGCTGTGAGTGAGTATGATTAAAAGAACCTAGATCTAACGTCTGAGTTTTCCCAGCAAAAAGGAAAGGCGAGCAGGCTATATACATCGCTTTGGGCCATGGCACCTGTACTCTAGCCTAGCCTCCGCCTTCTCTCTCTCTCTCTCTCTCTCTCTCTCCTTCGGACCCTCTTCTTCTCCCCTGGATCTTCTCGGATCGTCTTGTCGTTGACGAAGCTGGCGCCGTCCGGCACGAAACCGAATCCGAGACCCTCCCGCCTCTTTTCCAGATGTCTCACCCGCACCGCCCTCTCAGGTTCGAGGCCCACCGACCCTTTCCAATCCAAGCTCCGTCCGAAATGCTGCGAATACCAAAACAAGACTAGGACGATCGTGACGACGACTTGGAGGGGGGGGGGATGGTGGTTGGCCTTTTCGTGGCGGAGGAGGTGTCTGCTGACTGAGGGCCGGTTCCGGGTCGCCGCATTCGGTCGGTCGTCAAAGAACACTGCTTATTTTGCGGAATCCCCCCCCCCCCCGTTCGACGGCGTCCGCTCGTGATAGCCCCCCACCTAGTCAAGCCACTCTCCCTAAGCAGATGAAGATAGAGACGCCTTGGAGATACAGGAGCGAAGGAGTGAGGTCGGCGAGCACGAACTCAGACATTCGGCTTTGCCCCAGTTGGGGCATAGATTGATTGGCCGACAAGGAGGCCGTTCTGCTGCATTGGCTTAGGGCTTCACTCATCACTCCCATCAGCGTCGCAATCCGTCCCTTTGGCGTCATGCGTGCTATGTCCGATTCTGATCTAGACCTGCGATCCGACATCGCCGATGGAGGAAGGGGGTGTTGGAGGCGGCGATGGCTGCTCGCTCGTAGGGATGACAATGCCGTTGCGAAGTGTCACAGCCCTGGTCGTACGATACGAGGGCATTCAGACGTGCGCTGTTCATCTAGCGGTATCGTCTGCCTGTGGTTCTCCGGTCGTGAACAGTCTTTGTCCGCCTTGAGCCCCTGGCATTCGTTTCCCTCGCCATGGGCCCACTTTGGATATACTGGCTGGATACCCTTTGTATTGCCTGGTGTATCAACCGAGCAGGTGATGGATATGTGGAAGTCAGACGACGGCATATGCACAAGTCACGTGAAACACGGGATGGCGATGAAGGTAGCGATGACAGCATGAGACGAGAATGGAAGACGAGGGGGGGAGGGGATTCCGAAGCCAGCTGGCCTAGTTTGTTAGCCCTTTTGCGTCGGCTGGATGCCTGTCTCGGGCCGAGAGTCGGGGACGGGTGAATACATTCCTAAGCGCCCGGGACTAGTTACTGACACGCTTATGGCAGATATACGCAACGTTTGCGGGCCCTCTGCAAGGTCCGAAGTTCTCTGTGGCCCGGATGTTGCCGGTCATTGTCTCGAGGCCCTACCAGCGGGATATGATGACAGTTTTTTTTTAGCAGTTTTCTTTCTCCTCTGAGACGCGCCGAGCTTTCTGATGCAATCAGACGAGCTAGTATCTCCAGAGTGGAATCTCAAATCCATCCCGTGACTCATCGGCGTCTTCAAAGATTTGGTTCGCGGACCTGCGTCATGCTTAGCGTTGTCGTTCCCCTTCTTGGCGCTTCGCGTCTTGATTCTTGCGCGTTGGTCTCTCATCAAGCCTCGGACCTTGCCACCGTTGAGGCTATGGAGACTTATCCCCCCCCCCTCCCCCCAAGAGTTGGGTAACCCGTCTCCAGGCAGAGGAAACCTCCCGATTGCGATATATAGCAGACCTCGTGGATCTCACAGAGTAGCTCGGGACAGAGAGGTCCGACATGGGGCGGCCGAGGGAGGAAAGGCCCGCGGAGTGGAACGCTGCTGGTGGCTGATATGCGTCTCCAGCTGCCGGAAGGTTACCCGAAGAGACTGGGGTTCGTGTAACTCGAACGCCAACTTGGCTTCCATTCCTTGGTAAATAGATAGCAGGCAGCGCAAGGTATGCGCGGGTGCTTTCCATGTCTTACTTTCCAGGAAACAACCAATTAAGCCCCGTATGTACGTTCCCAAGCTTCTTTCGCCAAATTTTCTTCACTCAGGCTGTACGGCGTTGTTCATGGCGTTCCGGGTGCCCCCCCTTCCCTCGCACCGATCCATGTAATCTGATCCGTGTGTGTGTGTGTGTGTAACGGAAAACAAGATGAAAACAGCTCGTGGGGGTCCGCATATTGCTAGACCGCGAGGTCTTTCGCACTTACCAAAGGCTAACGACGGTCCAGACCACGCACGTTGGACCAGTTACTGACACTGTGGTGGCTGTGAGGTGTGTTCAGGCCGTCGACCGCATTGGTCAGTCGGCAGCAACGAGGGAGGGAGCCGAGACCACGGATCCAAGTAATCACTGCTGAGATACGCGGAAAGAGTGACATGTCTTCAAAAGATACCAGATTTGCGATTCGTCTCCTGTTAGCGGTCTTGGCGGAGTGAGTTCGAAAAGCTGCTCCGCCCTTTGCTTTGGGATTGAACGGACAAAGTTTACTAACTTCGGTTCACGGAACTCGATGATGACAATATCGTTCGTTTGTCTCCGGGTGCCGAAAAAGAAAAAAAGCCCCAAGTACGCCTCCTGCTTCGCTGTGACGCTGTTTGCCCACTAGACGGCGCGGCGACTCCGGGTGGCAGTCCGAATAGCGAAAATGACGCGGTTGAAGGGGTTGTTCCCCGGGGATTCGACGCCCAGATGGGGGGCTTGGTCGCGGAGAGACTACTTAAATAGCTGTGGGGTTTTGACGGTATAATTCGATGAACTTCTGGCGACGGCTCTTGATCTTTCTGATGACCTGGGCTCGCCTCCGTAGATGGTGAGAGCTCGGAAATAACCCTCGAAGGCGAGACCGGAGCCGCTTTTTCTTTCACCATCGCGCTACCTCAGAAATCCGCCAAGGCATCATCCTGGACCCTTGAGACAAGGCCAGCCGAGAAGCTTTTAACTCTGTGACCGGGGACTGTCACTGCGAACATCCAGGATGATGTCGAGGAATAATCCCCGATACCGCCAAGCGCCGAAGCACGCCTGACATTGGAACAACAGATCTGAAGAGGAATAGGGATAAGAGGGAGCGCGCTCATAAGCTAGAAAACCTCTCGACCGCGTCCACGCCCGGTGACCCCAAGGAATCCAATTACCTGCGAATACTTCACAACGGTCTTGGCTTCGTCATCATGGACGAGAGTGATCGGATCGATATCCGTTGCTGCCTATACCAGAATAACAAACAGAACGACGCGGAACCTACTTACCTTTATTCATGGACTGAGCTCCGTTTGTACCGGGAGCCACGTCCACGAGGACAAGACTGGAGACAATCTTGCGCCTATCGTAGGAATAGGATGCCAACAGGGCAACGCCCTTATCTGCGAAGGCTTTGCGGTACTCGAAGTCGGAAAAGGGACTTCTGTTCGTGAGGCTGGGGGATGATGGAATTTTCCGAGTGAGTGGCCGGGGTATCGCGACCTTTTGGTCGCGGTTGAGCCGGCGGGCGGTAGTGAAGAAACGAGAAACTCCCGGAGACAGAGAGAGAGACAGAGAGACAGGGAGAAAGAAAGAGAGAGAGAGAGAGAAAGGTAAAAAGAAAGAAAGATGAGCAATGCCATAATCGCCGGCACGTCAGTCATGCCCCCGTAGCTGCCCGACATTGTTCAACAGTAGCACCACCGCTGGTTGTCGCCAACGTTCTGGCGCCCACCTACTGCACCATTATCAAGGCCGTTCGCATCATGGTTGAAGTGAAGCCTGATCTGGCAGTTGCTCTGCGTTATAGGGTATTCTATACTGTCACGTAACAAAACGATACCGTTAGTTACGTGGGCAGTAATAGTAGCTTATATATCGTGACATATACCGTATCAAGAGGTTGGGATGTGGCATGGAATCGTATATAATACCTGGGATAGAGGGGTGATATTAGAAATGCCTCGACGAGGTCCTCGGGGGATGAATTGTTGAACATGATGACCACGCGGTGGTTGCATGCACCATGGTCGAGAACAGACTCGCTCGAGTAGGTTGCTAGGGATGCTGTGCTGGAACAGAAGCCAAATGATCATCCTGGACAGGCTGTTGTTGTTTGTTCGCTGAGCTGGCGGCTGCACGCTTGACATCGAATGAAACATCTTCCTTGCATGGGGTGAGCAGTTTCGTCAACAACCGAGGACGATTATTGGTCCGGCTTTCGGGCGTGGGAGCTTCTTATTGTCCGGTAGCACGAGGATGATTATAACTGTCGAGTTCTTCGGCCTCAGCCCTCGGACCCAACCAGTTAAAGCTGGAAATGTCGTCGCATTCTTCATTTCTGTCAAGGGGATCAGTCTCGAGTTCCTGGCTTTGCCTCCGAGGGTGCGGCCGATGGAAGAGTGCCCGGACAGAGGCAAAAGCAGTAGAGGCAGGGATAGTCAGTTCAAGAAGCGTTATTACCTGTAGACAACCTGTAGACAGGAGACGCATGCTGCTAGTCTGGGAGAGCTGCGGTCGTGAAAAGAGGCAACCAACAGACGAACGGTTTCACAGCTACCAACAGCCAACCCAAGTGACTTTATGACCGTTGGCCTGGTAATATTGGCGCCTACCTGGACCATTATGGGTGTTGCCAGGACTCGGCATAAGCCGTGGCAGCCCACGCTTGACCCTAACGACGGACGCCGGGACGTCGAGGCAAGGCGGCGACGCGACCAATGGAGCGGAGAGGACAAACAGTAAACCCGGTGCTCGCTGGCGTCTTTGGCCGACAATGACGAGGGCCGAGGACTTCGAACGGGAGGGGCATGGGGTCAGTGGGGTGATGTGTACTGGGACGAGCGCCCAACGGACAAGAGACAAGAACGGGAAACGATCCTATGCTGGAACGGTCAGTCGGGCGCGAGGTAATATCTCTCCATGGACGGGGCACTCGTCCATTCGGTTTGGGGTCCGATCTTACCCTGGATCAATAATTATACATTGGATGTTTATGTATGCCGGGGTGTTCCGCGCATGTCAACCGGACATGAAGACTCTCATGGCACGGTCAGGAGTTTGATAGCACCTGGTGTATGCATCTCCGTCGTTTCTCTTGGGTCTCTCATTTTGTTTGTCTCTTCTACCCCCGCAGGCCTTGCTGTTCTCTTTATTATTCACAACTAAGACTGAAGATACAGAGGATCTATGAAAGCCTCGCACCAATCACTTCCCATCGGCCGTGTGGTTGGCTGGCCAAATGAAGATGACATCCGAGAGACTGAGAACCTGGATGGCCCGGCCCGCCTCTTCGCGCCTGGGCAAAACGGGACGAACAGGGGCCTCATCGAACCACTGAACTGGGCCGTCGGGATGGACGTGTTGGAGTGAAGGCTGAAGCGGAGAGCTCCCCAGATATCCCTGGCTGATAGATCGCTCACAAGCTGGGCACTTTTTGCGTATGCCAAGCTGGGAGGAGGGAGAAAAGGGAAGGTGAGCACCGCCTGTCATGTCTCTGAGTGGACTTGGTTTTCGTCTTGGCGAGATTCAGGCTGGCAAACGGGCCAAGCAACCACGCACACACACGAACCTACACACTCACCATGCACGACGAACGGATCAACCAGCTTTTTTTGACGACTTGTTTCCCCTCGCCAAGACGTGCTAAGAGGAAACCCTCATGTGTCTTCCGTTCTCCTTGGCAGCTGGCCCGGGCGAGTTGCGTGTCTTGGACGGGGGGGGGATAAAAAACACCAACCACGCATATAAATCTCACTTCACCTCGACCACTAGCTTTTATGTGACCGCTTCCCACCACCTTTCACATCGCAGAACGCATTCATTCGTTGGCATTCGTCATCTGCTTCTGCCATTAGCCTGAAGAAACCCCGGAATTCTCCCCCCCCACCCCCCACTTTCCACAAAACACCATCACTGTCGCCATGAAGACGTCTCAGATCCTCGCCGCCTTCGGCTTCACCACCCTGGCCATGGCCCAGAGCGAGAGCCTGGCGCCCTCCCCCACCGAGTCTTTTGGCTGCGAGCCTCATATTGATCATTGGGTTAGTTGGATCCGTCGCTTCGATATACCGTTAAGCCCTGCTTGGAGCATTGCCAACGCGTCTTGGGAGGAGCTATCATGTTGCAGAGATGTTCTAACAGATTTTGCTAGCACTGCGAGGGTGCTCGCCCGACTGCCGCGATAACATCCACCGTTATGATCGCCAGCAGTTTCCTGTCTACTCCCAGTGCCAGCGCCACCGTTACGAAAGACCACGACCACGATGACGATGACCACGACCACGACCACTCGGGCACAGGCAGCTACACTCTGGCCCCCTCTCCCACCGAGTCTTTTGGCTGCGAGGCACACATTGACCACGTGAGACCTTCTTCTTCTTCTTCTTCTTCTTCTAGACACTTCCGACTGATGTTAACCTCTGGGAATAGTGGCACTGCGAGGGCCCCGTCACCGCCGCCAGCGGATCACCCACCACCGCCGTCGAGGCGACTCTCACCTCTTCGCCTACCACCAACGGCGCCGCCACCACCGCCAGCGGCGAGGGCGCTGCTGCGACGTCGACTGCTCTCCCGGCCGGTGCGGCCCGCGCCGGCTTCGGCGCTGCCGCCGTCGCTGCCGTCGCCGCTCTCGTTGTCTTTTGAGAGGGCCAAAATGCGGAGACGTCGAAGTTGCGTTGAACGAAACGCATCGTGTGCCATGCGACGGGGGAAAACAAATTACGACGATGCGGATTCTGATTCATGAACATAACTTGGGAGGTGACTTTTGGCGTGGCAAACGGGGATATCGTAAAAAAGGGGATACACACTCATGATCCTTGCAGCCCCCCATGGCGTGTACTTTTTTTTTCCTTTTCGTTTTTCTTTTTCTTTTAGCTTTCATTCCCATCCCTCCGAGGGAGATGGGTAATGATTGTTGCATAGGAAACGTAATTAAAATGCATTAAACAAACCAGGAGCTTGTTGGCAGACGGACCTTTTGACGTTGACCTTTGGGTATTAATGGCCATTGTCTTGCCGTCAAGACATAATAGCCTACCGATATTACCGACCAGGTGTCAGGCTGTGTGTTGCTTGGCGCTGACCACTGATCCGTTTACTGTTTCCATGCACGATGGCTTGCTTCGCTTCCACCATGTCCGTCTCATGTTCGTCCCATGCTTTACGCAACAGCCCTTGACATACCTACGCAAACTACAACAAGGCACGGACGCAGTAACAGACCCGACAGCATGGTTAAGCTCTGGAGGGCGGGACGGCAAAAGCAGATGTAACCATGCGCCGACACATATCCCGTCGCTATCAAACGGTCTGCGACGTAGCCAGGTAACGCGCGCAGGCGATCTTTTGCAGGTATGCCTACCTCCAGGGTTCTACGGGGTAGTAATGCACTTTCACCGGGTGTGCGGTCGATGGGCGTCGCACGGCGAGCACGAGGGAGAACTCCAGGGAGAGGCGGCGGGATGACTGACATGGGAACGCCTGTGTCTCTCCCCTTCAAAACATTCCATGCACACACAACGCACCACTCAAGAATCACATTCGTTCCGTTGCCCGGAGGAGAGAAAATGCCTCACTCTTCCCGACTCTCGTGCGGCCAGCGCTAACTCGGGGGCAGGCCAAGGGTGTCATGCAGAGGCGAAGGGTCAGAAAAAGCTGGCAGCTTTCGACATGTCGATGTGGTCGGCGGTGGTTGACTACTGTCTTGGCGTGCAGCGGTTGCCACACGTGAGCCATCAAGGTTGGCGGGGAGTCGAGGCGGAGGATGTCGTTCGTCGGGTGGACGAGTGGGAGACATGGGCTGAGCCGAGAGACATAGAGAGGGAGAGGGGGATGAAGGGAGAGAGGGAGATGGAGGGAGAGAGGCGGAGAGAAGAGACAGAGACCACACCTTGTCAGAGGGTGAGATGAAAGTGAGGATGTGGTGAGAGTGAGAATCAGAGTGAGGATGAAAGTGAGAGTGAAAGTGAGAGTAAGAGTGAGACATGCGGAAGACGAGGCCATCAAGGTTCTTATTTTAAGTTAGAAGTGGGGGCGATACGTACCACACCGCGGCCCAAAGAGGCATGTGGGTCCATGCCATCCTTGTGCAGATACAGGTATATACACATCTTGGCTTCGCGCCTTCTGTATAGGTAGTCTAGTCGCCTTACCTACCTAGGCACCTAGTGAGCAAGTTCGGCAGGAGACAACGACTTCCTCCCCCCCCCCCCCTGCCGGTGGCCATCCGGGTGCTCAGCCTTGGCGACGGGTCCTTCAGCCTTGGCAGATTGTCGGTGTCATATTACGCTTCTCGCTTTTCCGCCTCTAGCCTCGTTCTCTTCTCTATCCGTATGTACAGTTGAGACAGACAGGCAGGCAGACATACACCCACGATCCTGATGTTCCGCGCGTTTCCCACACGACCAACGACCGTCACCCCTCGCTACGCCGTTGCGCTTGACCCTCCTCGATTCCTCGTTTCCTTTTCCCGGCAACCAGGGCGTGCCGTGTCGATTATCGGGTGAGAGAATGGAATCGCCAAGGCCAGCAATCACGGCCTGTTTCCAAGACTATCGGAGCAGCCAAGCCTCGGTCGTGGAGACGACAGAAGAACCCTAGCAAGCATGGCTCGGAGACACTTCCACGTTGCGTAAGGAAAGAAGGACGAAGGAAGAAAATCACGCGAGATGGGGGCAGAGGCAAGGGTAATATCGACTGTCAGCGCCATCTATCTCCTCAGAAGTACACGGAGAGAGAAGAGTGAGATACATCCATCTGACAACTCACTCCAAGGGTTCGCCATCCGCCGCACCTGACCATCGCCCTGTTCCTCGACCTCCAACCTCCCTTCTTTCAAGCGTTTACCCTTACCCTTCCTATCATCTTATTATTCCCTCTTTAGAACTTTTCTCGCTGCACTATCCCCCCCACCCTCTGACCGGCCCCTCTCTCCGTCAAGGTTGGCCAACTCGGCGTTTTCCCCCGACATCCGGCTCGTCTTTTCTCAAGGTGCTCGCGTCCACCACCTATCCAAGTCGTTCCAGCCTCGCCCTAGCCGCCTCTACCCCGAACTCTCTCTCATAAAACAGCCGGCCGAGCACCATCCAGTAAGCAGCTTCGAGGAATTGCAGAAGCAGCATCCTGTCCTGGACAACCCGCGGCGCAAACCAGCCCTGTCAGCTTCATCTCAGCACACAAGGTCCAAATTCGCTTCTTGTCAACCGCACTCCCGACGGCCCTGCCGAGACCACACCTCGCAATGGCCAGGCTCACGGCTGCTGCCGCCTTCGCGGCTCTTCTGAGCACCGCGTACGGCTCCCTCGTTGCACGGCAGACGACTGCCAGCACCACTGCCGCTGCAGGCGCTGATCCTACAGCCATCTCACAGTGCTCCGTGTCCTCGTCCACCCAGTGAGTAGCGCCCTGCTTGGGAACCCGTTGTTGTCCTGCACACACGGACGGTATATATCGTCACTCTGCCGCTCACACGCAGCACAGGGTTTGCAAGGCCGAAACCACCGAGTTCAGGATCGTTTCTACTCCTACCGGCGCGCTGCCCAGCTCCTACACGGGATGCCACAAGCATGCCACTGACCTGTATGTCCCCTTCTGCTATAGTGCTAGCTGTCACCTTGCTCATGATTTTACGTCAGGTACTGCTTCTACGACGATGGAGAGGTGCAAGTTGAGCCCGCCAGCGCTGCGGCGTCCATAGCCGCCTCGACAACTGCTGCCGCTGCCGCTGCCACTGTCACCGGCGCTCCCACCGCCGTCTCCGAATGCCATCTCCATGGCGTCACTGTGTAAGTCCACCTTTGCCGTGGGACCCCGAGAGCCGCAACTGACGGATCCGTCTCAGATTCTGCATGTGGGGTACTTCAGAGTACCAGGTCATGACCACACCAACCAACACCGCCGCCTCCGCTATCCCGACGGCCTTCACCGACTGCCACGCCCACGGCGCAGAAACGTTCTGCATCGCCCCCAACGGCGACGACGTTGAGATTGTGGCCGAGGGCGAGCAGCCCCTTGGCGAGAACTGCCACTTCCACGCCGGTGTCGAGCACTGCGTTGGCGCTGGCGAGAGCGAGAGCGCCGGTAGCGGCACGCGCAACTGCGCAAAGGTTGACCGCGAGTACGACATCCCGCTGCGTATCGGTCTCATTTTCGTCATTCTCGTTACCAGCGCGTTCGGCGTCTACTTCCCCATCTTCATGATCAAGTGGATGCCCACCAAGACGCACACCATCTTCCTCATCCTCAAGCAGTTCGGCACCGGAATCATCATCTCCACCGCGTTCGTCCATCTGTACACCCACGCCCAGCTTATGTTTGGCAACGAATGCCTGGGCGTCCTCGAATACGAGGCCACGACGTCGGCCATCGTCATGGCGGGCATCTTCTTGTCCTTCTTGGCCGAGTACGTCGGCAAGCGCATCGTCACGAAGAAGATGGCCGGCAACCCAAGCGCCGCGAGCCGCTTCTCGCCCGAGACCGTGACCGTCCTGGTCCTTGAGTGCGGCATCATCTTCCACTCCATCCGTAAGTCGCCTCCTACATGTGGCTTTTTTCTTTTTTTTCTTTTCTCTTTTTGTGGCGTTGCACGCTGACAAACACATCTTTCAGTGATCGGAATCACCCTCGTTGTCGCCGGCGACACCTTCTTCCTAACCCTCTTCGTCGTCATCCTCTTCCACCAGATGTTCGAGGGCATCGCCCTGGGAACCCGCATCGCCCAGCTAGGCCGGCTGGCCCCGACTGAGAAGGCCGCGAGCCCAACGACCGTCGAGGTCGAACAGACGTCGGTTCCCTATAGCCTCAACTCTCTCAAGGCGCCCGACTTCTCCCTCGTCAAGAAGATCCTCATTGCCACGCCCTTCGCCCTCGTCACCCCCATCGGCATGGCCATCGGCATCGGCGTCTTGCAGCACTTCAATGGGAACGACCGCGACACGATCCTCGCTATCGGAACCCTTGACGCGCTTTCCGCCGGCATCCTCGTCTGGGTCGGCGTCGTCGAGATGTGGGCCGAGGACTGGATGCACAACGACGCGGAACTCCTCCGCACCGGGCCGGTCGTCACGTTCCTCGCCGGTCTCGGTCTCGTCGCCGGCATGGTCATCATGAGCGTGCTGGGCAAGTGGGCCTAGAGTCTTGTTTTTTCTTTGTTTGCGAGGTTTGCGAGCGACCAAAAGGACAAGATGAAGTTGAAGAGCTGATGATAAACAATGGCGCTGTGGTGCGTGTATGCTGCGACGCTCGTATAATGCGGATATGGGAAAAGTCTTGAAACGAGCGGGTCGGTTACATGTTCTAGATAGATACCATGCCCCTTCTACTACACGATAATGATACATTCCTTTTCAACAGCACTGCTTCTTCACAGCATTGTGGACTGGCTCGTTTCGGCTTCCATGGCGAGTGGAGGCCGGTAGAGGCTCGCCGTGGTTGAAGAAGAGTATGGGACAGAGTGAGAAGGAATCTGCATCAATTTGCTGGGTTGGAATCCCGTCACCTACCCCGATGATTAGAGGAAGCAAAGATGGAGAAATAAAAGGAGAAGGAGAAGAAGAAGACGCTTCATCAGTGCTAACACAGAAGAGCAGACTGGCACAAGAACACAAAGCGTCGAAGGGATAGATTGCAAAATTACAAAGGTGCATAGATACCTAGCATACGTAACCCTCTCCTTCTTCTTCTCCCAGACTCTCTCTTCTTGATGACTCATTGGGGACTGGTTCCAACCAAGCCGTGTTGCGTCTTACCAAGGTACCTACGCGTACAAGGTGGTCTTTTTCTTGCATCTTACAAGGTCCGTCGTATCATATGGGTATGTATATTTAGGAAGCTAGCTCACTTGTCAAGGTTCGATACATGCCTTAGGGGACAAAGATAATGCATTAGAGGTAAGTCACAAACAGAGCCCCCCCCTCCAAAGCTCTTTGGCACCTTTGAAAATTACATGAAAGTGTAATAAATCTAGCAGTAGGGTTTTATGCAGTAAAAGAGTGACAAACGGAGGCTAAGCGGCATTGTTCGTTTGCTGGTCGTTGACGAGTGAGTGATGTGCTGCTTGGTATCATATCCTTGCTTGGGTACGTACCTCCCTTGGAGAGATTCTTTGAACACGGGTGCGGTGGGTCACGTGGGAAACTGCTCCACCTCCCGCGTGGCTGCCCCATCTACAGGTACCTCGCTGGGTATGTACCTGCAGGGGCAGGTACGTAGTCAACCAACAGTTTCCTCGAAGGTTCTTGCCTGCCTGGGTAGGTGCCTCCTCCTCCAGCAACTTCCCTAACCTTCCTCTCTTCCCTCGTCTCATCTTCAGATAAAAACCGACTTTTCTTCTCCGGTCACAGTCTGAGCTATCTTCTTCCTCATCCCATCACCGAGAGCTGCTTTCTCTTCTTCTGTCCTCCCTCAGTCACACTCACTCTCTGTCCCTTCATCGAATCGCCACACGAGTTCGTCGCAACACTAGACGACGCTCCGTGCAACTTGAATATGTCCGCTTCTTCATCCTCATTCCTCCCAGGAGGCCAAGCCCTGACGGCCGAAACCCGCCAAATGCAGGACCTCCTCCGGGAGTTCTACACTGACGACGGGGAAACGAAACACAACCCCACGGCATACGACGAGTCGAAGCTGCGAGACTTTCTGCGCTCGCAAAAGATATGCTCGACGAGTCCAGGACGGTCCGATTACCTGGATGAATATGATGCCAAGATGCGTCTGATCCCCCAAGTGTACGATGCGTTCATCGCCCTGTATCCCGAAGTCACAGGTCAGGTCTCAGCCTCTCTCTGGACAGGACTCTGGAACACCTCGGCAAGCAACTTGGAGAATCTGCTTGGCAAGTTGCGCGATCCCAACGAACCGTTCGAAACACACGGTTCGCTGAACATGTTCAGCAACTACTTTCCGTCACTCCTCAAGACTTGTAATCCCCCTTGCTCCTTGTCCCATGGCTTTAGATCAAGCTCATCCGATGGCTTTAGATCAAGCTCATCAGATGGCTTGAAGCTTCAAACCAAACTGACATTTCTGCAGTTCGTGGCTTGACCGCCCCCAAGGACGGTACTGAGGACAAGACCATATACAAACGAGACTCATCGCAGTCAACATCCGTAAGCACTGGATTTTACTATCACTTTCATTCCGTCTTTGCTAACATGGACGTATCCACAGGCTCTGAGACGCGATAACGAAAGGTGTGTCATCACAGGCGCACCTCACCCAGACGTTTGCCACATCTTTCCGTTCGCCTCTCTGAAGCGTCGGCTTGACACGAATGCGCACCTGGGTGCCATGGCGATCTTGTGGGGCGAGCATCGGGTCCGCCAACTCCGCGCGAAGCTGACCGGACGTTATGCTTTTGGGGCCAGCGACAACGTCAACCTTGTTGACACCGTCAGGAACATGATTTCCTTGAACCCACAGCTACACGATTGGTGGGGAAGAGGCTTTTTTGCCTTGGAGCCAATGGGAGAGCCTGAGTGGTCGTCCGATTCCAGCGAGACCTCAGCCGGATGTTCCAAGAAGCAAAAGCTACAAGGGAAATGGTCTATTCGACTACGCTTTCATTGGTTGAGAAAGACAGACATCCAGCGTCTCGATACGCCAGTGGACTTTCGTAAAGACCCGCTTACTATGCTTAAGGATCCGGATCCCGAGCGTCCTGTGGCAGCTGTCAACCTGACGACCTGGCGACCGGTCGAGAGTGGTCAGACTTTCACTATCACGGCAGAAGATATTGATACATTACCCGACTACGATATCCTGCTCCTCCAGTGGGATGTCTTGAGAATGTGGCGCCTGGCCGGCGGCGCTGATCCCGCCATCTATCCAGACAACCCCTTCGACAGCGACGACGAGGCTGACAACGTAGCTGAGTCGGGGGGTGAAACAGTTGTCGACAGTCATCAAGAGCCCAAGGATGTTTCGCACAACCGCGGCCAGTCCGACCCGAGAGTTAACAACTCTCCGTCGGGGAGTCAAACACCCAGGAACAGTAACGATGACCCCAATGCGGACATCGACGCTAGTCAGAGCGGTAAAACCCAGCCTACCGACCAGAGACGTGGTTCCTAGTACGGACACAACCTGACGGTACGCGGGAAGGAGAAGTTTTCTCAAGGCTTGAGGAAGATTAGTCTCCAGCTGCCTAAAAACCCAGACATGACTGTCTCGGTCAAGAAAAAGAAGAGTTTGGCCGACCTGACCGGAAAGGTTGGGAAGAAGTTCGCTTCCTTGAAACTGGGATTCTCTCGAAGTGTCAAGGGCGGAAATGCGATGGGCGGTAGCACAGCCGGGGATGCGCTGATGTCGGTGTTCGATTCACCTAGTCAGGAAGTGGACTCTACGGAGCCTACCTCTTGAGGGGAGAAGAATGGGACGCGGGATAAGAAAGAAGGTCAAGGACTGGGGGAAGGCGGCTCACCAGTGAGACTGGGGGTTTGCAAGGGCTAATTTAGGTATATGAGGAGGATGCCCGGGAAAGTCTTTGCAGTCGGTACCTTTGCCAGTTTGTTGTTGTTTATTTACTCCATTCACCTGTTTCATTCTTCATCTTCGTCCAAATTCTCCAAGCGAGCAGGTTCTTTCTTAAACACTACGCTCCCACCCATTCGTTCGTGGGCAAGATGTCGCCCTGGCTTCGACCCATTCAATGCTGTCATTCTGTCCATTCATCGAGTATAGCGGCCCAGCAACCCGTCTTGTAGTCTACAATGCCGACTTCCATCCGCCTTCGGCCTCGAATATTTCACCAACCGCCTTGGACACGGTCAAAAGGTGACGGTCGTGGTATCGGGGCGCCACAAGCGAGACCCCCACCGGCATCCCGTTCGGACCCTTGAAGCCCGGGATGTTGACGACGGGAACGTGAAGCGCCTGGGAGGCTTGTCAGTGACATATCGAGACGAGACGCTTGCAAGACGTCGACCTACCGTCCAGAGCCCATTGAAGGCCGCGCTCCCGGTGCTGGCGGTGCCCACGGGCGCCTCGTCGACGACGCTCGGCACCAGCACGGCGTCGTACTCGCCCAGCATCTTGTCGACCCTTGGCCGCGCCATGGCAATGTTGTCGAACGCCTCCAGCTGCGCCGCCCTGGAAATCTTGTTCGTGTTGTCGACGTGAGAGGCCAGAAACTCGTCGAGCTGGTCCTTGGCCGCGCGGTAGTCCGGAAGGAAACTCGGGCGCCCGTCGCTGTGCAGCACCGTGCCGTGCCATGCGGGAAGGTCCCGGAGGTCCGGCGCGAAGTCAACCTCGTCGACCTCGGCCCCGTGCTTCCTCAGAAGCTCCGTCGCCTTCGCGATGGCCGACTGCGTCCCAGGTCCCGCCTGCGGCCACACCATGGTCTTGATAAGCGCGAATTTGGCGCCTTTCACGGAGAAGTCGGGCTTGGGAGCCTCGTCGTCCTGCAGGTCGAACACATCAGCCATCAGCTGCAGGTCCTCGACGCTACGGGCAAAGAAGCCCAGCGTGTCCAGGATGAGCGAGTAGATCTTCTGGCCCTCCCGGCTGATGGAGTTCCACGTCGGCTTCAGCGCATAGATGCCGTTGAACGACCCGGGCCGGATCGTGCTCCCACCCGTTTGCGTGCCTAACGCGATCGGGGCCTGGAAGTCTCCGACGGCGGCGCCCGAGCCCGACGATGAACCGCCAGGCGTCCGGCTCGTGTCGTGCGGGTTGACCGTCTTCGGGCCTCGGACGGTCGCAGCAAACTCGGTCGTCGTCGTCTTGCCTGTCGAGCGTCAGAAGCCTCCCTTCTTCTCTTTGTCTATATTCTCAGCACCGAACATACCAAGGATCAAGGCGCCGGCTTGTCGCAACACGATGATGGATCCGGCGTCGACCTTTGGCGCGTCTCCGGCGTATATCGGCGAGCCGTGCTGGGTGGGCATATCTGTGACGACGTGAGCGGCGTGCCGGGCGCATCGCGAAGAGTGGCCGCCCACTGACCCTTGGTGTAGATGACGTCCTTGACAGCAACGGCGACGCCGTGCAGAGGGCCGCGCTTCTCGGGCGGTATCGCATCGAGCTCCCTGGCCCGCGCGATGACCTGGTCAGGGTTGATGTACTCCCACGCCTTCACGACGGGGTCCCTCTGTTCGATACGCGAGAGCAGCGAGCGCGCGTATTCCTCGACGGTCAGGTCCCCGGCCCGAATCTTGGCCGACGCCTGTGTGGCTGACAACCTGTATGGTTCCGTCGACATTGTGAACGGACTGATTGTTGCTGGACTCCCGAAGCTATGCGATATTGTCTTGGGTTGTTCTATTTCCTTTTCTCGCGGTTGAGTAACAGTTCAGATTGACGAGACAAAGCTGCGACTCCGGTCTGCGACGGCTAAACAGAACCGACCAGGGACGTTGGGAGGGATGTTGAGATGGATGAATGCCAGGGTCGCTTTGGTCCGTGTGTGTATCCGTATGTGCTTCCGAAACCCCAATATGAACCCGGCAAAAAGAACCCGGTCCGGACACACACACACACACAAATGCAACAAGACAACGTCATCTGCCACTCTCTGCCTGTTCAGGAGAGAGTTCGACCGATATCGTGGAGAGGGAGAGGGTGCACACGACTCGGCCATTCGAAAAGGCGATGCCGGCGCCTCCAACGGGGCGGCAATCGGGGTCATTGGAGCTACTCCAACAAACCCCGCAGGCCGTTATCGTCCGTCCTTCCTGCAGAGACCCACCGGCTGGCTCGTCGTCTTTTGCCCGCAGTCGACTACCCCCTTTGCCTCAGGGGTGGTCATCGCGAACCTGTCGGGAACTTTGCGCCGAACGAGCCGAGTGTCCCTCCCCCCCTTCTTGGTGCAGATCAAGATGGCCGGCCTTTTGGGGTACGATAAGCCGAGAAGGGGGGGGAGGGGTCCACCGAATCACGCAAGGTGTCACTGTCTCGTCTTGCCTCGGCTAGGAGGTTTAATTACGGGACTCCATAATACTGTGTTTCTGTCTAGGGAGCTTCCATTATGCCGAGTGCTGAGTATTGCGCATGACACTTAGCGGTGTTGGACTATCATCATGTATCTATGCGACCTTGAGAGAGGACTCAACAGCATTGCGGTCACGGAGACTCTGAAAGGCGGCGACGAGAGCCGGCTGAGCTTGAACATGGAGATATGGGGAATATTCACAACATGTTCATCATTACGGATTTCGAATCTCTCATCCTGGTATAATCAACAAATTCACTCAGCCACAGAACCCTTCCAAGATGGAGCCACACTCTCTCGACTCCCACCGCGCCTCTCTCAGGCTTCCACCTTCTGCCCTTTCTCCACCATATGCACCTCCTCTCCGCCCGTGACTCGCGGGGACGGCGGCGCGTAGATGGCGTCATCTCTCTCGCCCTCGAAGAAGCCATCTCGTCCCTCTTTTGCCAGCCACTCGTACTCCATCGGCATGCTCTCAAACCCCGGCGGGTAGACCCTGGTCTTGAAGATATGGACGAGGACTGTGTATATGATCGCCGACGAGCAGAACGTCAATACCCAGCCCATCATGTACATGTACTTGGCGGGCTGAGAAACGATCTGCGGCTGGTACTCTCCGACGAGACCGGGCAAGCCCATGACGGTGCCACCGATCCAGGCAAACACGCCAGCCCAGTTGACGCCGGACTTGAACCAGTACAGGCCGCCCTTCGAGCCGTTGTACAACGAAGGCACGTGGATGTTGCCTTTGCGAGCAATCGCGTAATCGCATATGATGATCTATATGAAAAAAAAAAAAAAACACAAGTCAGCGCAAGCCCCGCGGCATTGACGGGATCAGCCTCCTTACAGCGCAGAGAGGGGCCATGAAGATGTTGTAACTCCCCAGGAACGACAAGAAGGCGGCGGCGTTGGCGATCAGCTTCCACGGCAGCACTGCGATCCCGAGAATGGCGCACACGATTTGCCCTCGGCGGATCGTCAGGTACTTGGGGAACAGGCCAGTCATGTCGGCGCCGAAGGGGATCGAGTTGGCGCCAAAGTTGACCGCCAGCACGCTGAGGATGAAGCAGAGGGCCACGAAGAAGACGCCGGCGCGGGCGGCAGGGGTCCAGTAGTGGTCGAGGATGGCGTTCAGCATGTCCCACAGGTTCCAGTAAGCGACGCCCCAGGCTCCCTGCAGAGAGGTCGTCGACGCCAGGCCGAGGAAGAAGACGAGGATCTGGGCGAAGGAGACGGACACCCCCTGGAGCCAGCCGGCGTCCCGGGGCTTCTTGCAGTACCGCGCGAGGTCGGGCTGGTTGACCAGCATGGGCGACAGGGACCCCATGATGACGTTGATGCCGCCCATTATCGCCCATCCGGTCGGCGTCGCTGCGGCAGCCTCGGCCCCGGCCTCAGAGGCCGCGCTGAGGTTCGAGACGCCGGTGCCGTAAGCCATGCACCATCCAAACAGGCCGAAGCAGGCGAACGGCATGACGAAGCCCTTGACGGTGAAGATGTAGTGGATATGGGTGGGGTGAACCCAGGTCTGATGAAGGCCGCAGGCGTGAGCTCTCGGTTTGCTCCAAGGAACGGGGGAACGGGCATGTGCTTACAAACGGGAACTCGATCAGCCAAAGGAGGAAGAAGGCCAGCAGCTGCTTCGATGTGACGTCGGCGCCGGCGGGAAGCGCGTTGGCCCAGTGGTTCCAGCTGTTTCCAAAGATGCAGCGGAAGCACACGGACAGCAAGTTTGCGCCGTAGTACGTCTGGATCCCGTACCAGATGATGCAAACCACCGCCCGGATGAAGACGAAGAAGTAGGAGCCGTACATTCCCATCACCGAACGCGCCAGGACCGGACTGGGAACGAGAAGGTGTTAGCAACGGTATACGACCGTGTTCGTCAAACAAAGGTCCGACCTACTATCCGACGTGGTACATGGCACCAGGCCTCGCCATCAAAGTCACGACGACGGCAGAGATGAGCGTGCCGAGCACGCACGACACGAGGGCCTGCTGCCAGGTCTACTACCACCGTCAGCAGTCGAGCCGTTTTGGGTGTGTGTCATGACGATGACGCTGAAAAACCGTACCAGACCAACTGCAATCAGCGAGGATGCGACGTTCCACCCGGTCGTCCCAAACATGTTGGAAAACCAGTACAGCGGCAGATTGTACCATGTCCAGGTCCTCTGCTCCGGCGGCGTCGGCTCGAGATCTTTGTTGGACCATCTCGCGTCGCCGATCCGGGCTCGTCCGTCGAGCGCCTCGGGGGCCTTGACCCATTCCGCGAAGGCCTCTCTGGACTGGAACGGAGCCGCCATCTCGGCCTTGGAAGGCATACGGATGCGCGCCATTGTTTCTGGCGAGCCGGCGGGTTCTTTGTATTGTCCCTTTTTCAGCGAGTCTGGAAGCAAACAAGCGTATTTCTCACACTCACACACAAGAGGACAATGGAAACCGGCGGCATCACTTCTCTTTCAACCATCGAAGCCGGTCATCACCACTGATATCATATGGGCAGCTCCGCGGCTTGGGTGACAGCTCCATGACAACCTCTCCCCCCCCTGCTGTTCTCTCTCTCCACACACACACACACACACACTCATCGGCGTCTTTCCAACCGATACTGCCGCAACGCCACGCGAACGGTTGGCCCGCAGCGGGACGATAAGGCCCATGGCGTATGCGGAGCAGTACTTGGCGCTTAGATGATGGACCGGGGTGGATGGGCCCCTCCGGTGCTCCACTGAGATAACATTGCCTCCCTCCCGGCCTTTGTCTGGTCTTATCTGCATGATGAACGCCCGGGTATCCCAAGTAGGTAATCACTACGTCGTCGGTAAGAAACTACCGACATTGGCGTCTGACCCAAGATTGAAGTGGCTGGGTGTTTACGGTTTGACTGACCATCAGAAGCGAACGGCTGATGCACTTCGTTTTTTGCTGTCCTGGACCACCATGCCACCGGGCCTCAACGTGACTTTGAAAGGCTGAGATGTTCACCTTCGATCAGAGAGACATGACGGATCTGTGAGAATGTATAGACCTGCGCCGCACATTACCAAAGATCTGGGTCAAACATCTGAGCTAGAGACTTCTTCCAAGCCAAGGTACCACGCGCTATCTGTGGAGATGGGGGCCGTCCGTATTACCCCATGTCCACAGCTACATGCCCTTTGGAGCCAGATGCGGACGATCCCTGCCTGTCTCTCTCTCTCTCTCTCGCTCTCTCTCGCCCCCCATGGACTTGGTCGGCTCGAATTCTTCCTGCTCTGCTTTCTATCCATCACGATCAAGTGTCTAGACTCACCGTACCCGGCCCCCGATGTCCGTACAATTCCAGACCGAAAGCATGTTTGATGAGGTGTCTCCAAGCAGACCGGCCGCCCCCACGTCGGTTTCTCATCGGGAGAGCCCCGTAAGCCCCGGGACTGGTCCTACGGCCGGAAGCCATCCGCCACCAAACCGCAAGCAGCGGGTCGCGTTGGCGTGTAAGCGGTGCAAGCGAAGAAAGCAGCGAGTACGCAGATCCCCTGACGGGCGTGGGCTGTACGCACGTCAAACTAACGTTGGTAGTGCGACGGCGCCCATCCAAGCTGCAACTCTTGCCGGAAGGCTAACTCTGAATGCGTCTACGAGCGGGCCCTAAGACCCCATTACCCCGGTGGGAAGTCACTGTAAGCCGGTCGAAACATGCGTGCCACTTCGTGACGTTCGTCATGCTCATGCCGAGTCAAGATACATCAGCGCCCTTGAAGAGAGGATTGCGTTCCTGGAAGCACGTATGCCGGACTATGCCGAGGACCACTTCGCATCAACCTCGGCTGCCACGCCGCCGCCGCCGCCGCCGCCGCCGCCGCCGCCACCGGCCCAGGAAGCAAAGGCCCCCCGGCGGGAATCGCGGGACTCGTGCTCCGAAGACGAGCCCGCATCCCTGGTCGACGGTGTCGCGTACTTGTCCCTCTGCGCGTCCGGCACTACGGACACCGCCCCGGAGCCGTTCTATCTCGGATCGAGCTCCGGCGCGACCATTGCACGGATGATCCAGTCCTCCATCTTTCACGGAGCCGGCGGCAGGGCGGCCCTGTCTGATGCGATGGCGGCGGCGGCGGCGCCGGCAGCCGGCGTACTGAGCCCGCCGCGGTCGAGAAATTCGGTGTCGGCGTCATCGCATTCCGAGGAGCCCATGTCGGAGTTTCCGTATCCTTCCGAGTCCAAGATGCTGTTGGACGTCTTCTTTGACCGCCTCCACACGCGGTGGCCCATCTTGGACCGGAAGCTGTACACGACGCTATTCCAGCAGCAGTACGACCAGGGCGCGCTGTCGATACAGCACAGAAGCATCATGCACCTGGTATACGCCATCTCGGCGAGGTTCCTCCAGCTTATGAAGAAGGCGTGCGACGTGGACCCGCAGGTGAGTCGGGCATGAGCCGAGACATTTGGAGAGGACAGAAGACATTTGGAGAGGACAGACTGACGTATGCGTGCAGCAACACCTCATGGCCGCCATCGAACCAATGGACTACATACTTGAGCAGCACAACCTCGCCACCGTCCAGTTCCTCCTCCTCCTGGCCGTCCACGGCACGCGGAGCCCGTACGGCGCTGGCGCGTGGTCTCAGATACGATACGCCGTGACGCTCTGCATCGAGCTGGGCCTCCACAGGAAGCAAACGACCGCGTCGTCTCACAGCCCACGAGATCTCGAGATCAGGAGACGAGCCTTCTGGTCGTGTTATTGTCTGGACCGCATGACCAGCGTGGTTCTCGGACGGACCTTTGCAATCGCCGACAGGGACATCAATGCTGAGGTGGGTTCCCCGATGGGCCGAGAAATGGAGGGTGGTCAATAGGGGGTTCTAATATGATCCGACAGCTTCCAAGCGACAGCACCAAGTTCTGGGACCTTACCGCTCTGGGAACCCCCCCGGCTGGGCAGAAGCCCTTGTGGTCGAACGTGGAGCCCTTCATCCATATCATCAAGCTGCGGAGGATTCAGTCGAGGATCCACCGGCGCGTGTACCGCGTCGACAGGGACGTGTTCGCAAGCTCGCCGGAGGAGAGGTCCAAGCTCGATGCGAAGATGGCCGCCATCCGGGCCGAGCTCGACGAGTGGGCGCGAACGATCCCCCACCCGCCCAAGGACGCCGCGGGCATCACGTGGATGTACGACCCGGAGAGCGCTTACCACGACTCGAGGGACTTTTTCAACCTGTACGTGGTCGGGGCCGAACGTTTGCGTGGAAAATAGCCGTTCGAACATGCGCTGACCCAGGAGACGCAGGCAGTACCACAAGTCGATCCTGTCGCTGTTCACCGTCCTCCTGCCGACGGTCAGCACGTCGGACGCGAGGTTCGTCGCGACGGCACGCTCGGCCGCGTGCGTGTGCACGGCGTACAAGCGGCTGAACCAGCAGAAGACGCTGAGCTACACCATGACGGCGCTCCACTCGTGCTTCATCGCGGGCCTGACGCTGGTGTACTGCCTGTGGAGGGACCGGGCCCTCTTCTCGTACGACGCGCTCGAGACGACCCGGGCGTGCTCGCAGTCCCTCACCATCTTTGGCGAGAAGTGGCCCGGCGCCGTCAAGTACCGCGACATCTTCGACGCCCTCTCCGGGAGCCTGTTCAAGACCATCGTCGACCCGCGGGCCGAGTCCGCCGCGCCGCCGGGCCCGAGGCCGCTCAAGGTCGACTTTGCCGCGGAGCCCGTCGGATCCCCCGCGGCACCCCCTGCTGCGGCGGCGGCGACCGCGTCGTTGGGGGGCGGCGGCGGCGGGGGGAGACGCCAGGGCGGGACCGAGGAGAGGTGCGCCGCGGGGGACGCCATCTCGGACGCGGTCAAGGAGGCGTTCATGGAGGTGGACGAGGAGGCGCCGGGCGGGTGGCAGGGGTGGAGGATGTTCAACGAGATGGTGCAGAGCGACCTCGCGCCGTCGGGGCAGCAGGCGGCGGCGCCGCAGCAAGTCGGGGGCTGGGACGTGCTCGCGCAGGACGCCGTGTTCACGCACCACGACTTGGGCCAGGACGGCGTTCCCGACGCGATGGATTCGGACTGGGACTTTGGCGGGCTGGAGGGGCTGCGGTGAGCTGGCGGGGCTGCGGTGAGCTGGCGGGGATGTGCGTGTAAGTCTGTATGTTACTTGTGCTTAGGAACGACGGGGGATGAATCACGGTTGTCGAGTTTGGAGGTTGTAATTTTGATACATAGTTGCTGAGAAGTAGCACTGCAGACAACAGCCGATTAGTAATCGAACGCGGGTCGGTTAGCTCAGTTGGTTAGAGCGTGGTACTAATATTTCAACCGAAATGTTGTGTAATGCCAAGGCCGGGAGTTCAAGCCTCCCACTGATCACATCTTCTTTTGCTCTTTTGCGCTTTTTCACGTTGGTCAAGGGAAGTCTTCTCTGTTTTTCTTGTATTGAGCGATGCATACACACACCCCCATACATAGTAGATAAACATGGCATTCCGCTGCAGGGGCGCAGGGGTCCACGATGAGACGGAAACCCAGTTCCATGTACTACCTTACCTACCTACCCTACAAGCAAGCCTACTACTCAACCCGATAGCAGATTCTCTTTCTTAACGTCACACATGGGAGGCGAATAAGAAGTAAGAGAGAAACACCGAGTTTTGCGTATAAGGACTATTCATCATGAAACATAGATACAAAAATATACTGCCACGCTATCACGAATAATGACAACTACAACTACGACTTAGACCCCATCACGCCAGCTGCCCCTTCTTGTACGGGTACTTGGCCTTGAAGGCCTCGGCGATCTCGGTCCTCGTGGCGACCCAGACGCCCTCCTTCTCGGCAATGTAGTCGACAAAGTCGCGCAGGGCGCCGAGGCGGCCCGGGCGGCCGACGATGCGGCAGTGCAGGCCGACGGTCATCATCTTGGGCACGCCCTCCTGCCCCTCCTCGTAGAGCACGTCGAAGGCGTTCTTGAGGTGGGCGTAGAAGCCCATGGGGTCGCGGAAGCCGGAGCCGGCCGTGTGGAACTTGAAGTCGTTGCAGTCGTAGCTGTACGGCACCATCAGGCACCCCTTGGGGTCCGGGCGGCCGCGCTCGAGCGGCAGGTCGATCCAGTAGGGCACGTCGTCGGCGTACGTGTCGCTCGCCCAGACGAGCTCCTCGCCGAGCTCCTCGTACACCTGCGGCACGAGCGTGCGCGAGTGCGGCGAGTTGCGCCCGTAGTACCACCCGCGCGGCGCGTACCCCGTCAGCGACTTGAGCGACGCCACGCACCTGCGGATGTACTCCTTCTCCCGCTCGACCGGCACGTCGTGGTAGTCGATCCACCGGTACGCGTGCGACGCCACGTCGTGCCCTTCCTCGACGCACCGCGCCGCCACCTCGGGCTGCTGCTCCACCGCCTGCGCCACCGCGTAGAGCGTGAACTTCATCCGCCGCGCGTTGAAGAGCCGGAAGAGCCGCCAGAAGCCCGCCCGCGACCCGTACTCGTACTCGGACTCGACGTTGTAGTTGCGCTCGTTGTACTTGGCCGGACCCATCGGGTTCTCGCGCAGCGCCGTCTCCGACTCGCCGTCGCCCGTGAGCACCGAACGCTCGCCGCCCTGTTTTTGTTGTGATGAGGTCAGTCAAGACTCTGGTCTGCCGGGGGGGGCCCGAGGTCCTGGCGGAAACGCTACCTCTTCATAGTTGATGACGAAGGAGACGGCAATCTTGGCGTCGTTGGGCCACGGGCACGCGATGCCCTTCTCGCCGTACCCCTTGAAGTCACGGGGGTAGCCGTAGTCCGGGTGGGCATAGTAGGCCTCAGGCATGGCGGCGGTTCTGCTTCCTTCGACGGAGTGTGTCTCTTGAGTGTCGATTGACAAAGGTTCGATTGGGAGGGATATTGAATAATGGTCGTGATGGGGGGGCAGCGGGAGGTTTCGAAAGGTTCCAACACACCTGGGACGAACAATGGACACGGATCTCTTTTATTTTCTCCCTTCAGATACCAGGCCGCCTCTTGTTCATCATCTATTATCTGGCCCCGTCACTGCAATAGGCCTTCGAGCCCTCCCGCCCCTGATAGCCCAGACATCGGCCTATCTCATCCGAGGGGGAGAGAGAGGGGGGGCGCAATCGTCTGTCGGGCGAACCCAAACCGCATCGCATCGCGGGGCCGCGCATGCGCACACTATTCCGGACTACCTGCGACGGGCAAGCGTGTGTTTGGGTCCCGCGAAACCCCGCGAGATTGGCGCCCGTTATCGACCTCCAATGCAGCCTGCAGCGCGTTATCGAACGGCGACGCGCACACCTGGCTTCGCCCAGATCTTCCGTCACCTGCCCTCATGCGACTAGGTACAGGACCCGGGTCCGCCGCGCATCGGATCAAAGAAACCGTTGGAGAGCATTCGGAGACGTGCGTGCCTCTAACCCCCTCCCCCCCCCCGTCCCAGGGGTGTTGATAAGGACGCGGGGTCGAACCGGTCTCGTTGGAGGTGGGGTTCGTCAGCGGCCGCGGATAACGTCGCCAGATGGGTCGGAGGTGGTGATAACGATGGGGTAATGCGGGTTGATGCAGCGCCCAGGCTCGCGTTTCGTGGGTAATGTAATCCGATCGCTGGATCGGGATACGGGCGACGACGATCGAGTGGCAGGAATGGGAGTAAGAGAGAACAAAATACTTGTACGCGTTCCGTCATCCGCAACACACTCTCTTGTGAGTTCCTCTACACCTCCAGAATACAAGTCCGCTATGCGAGAGCGCGGTGATTTGTGTTTTGTAATGCTTGCAAGTGTCTTCTATCTTTCTGAATCTGTAACTCCGTCCAAATGCGACCGATGCTGTAACCCGCCCATGTCCCCGCCTTGGTGCCCAAGTCTTGCTCGGAGAGAGAAAGTGTGTGTGTGAGAGAGAGAGTCTCTCTCTCTCTCTCTCTGTGTGTGTGTATGTGTCTAGTTGCTACCATCTCCCTTCTCGTTTCCGTTTCTCAGAGTCAGAGTCTCCGCCGACGGTTCGCTCGCGGCCTCGGACGCCTCCTCGGCCTGCGCCGGCTTCTTCGCTTTCAGGCTCGTGTTGCCCACGCCGAGCGTCAGCGCCAGGCTGAGACCGGTGCAGAGGACGTAGTAGATGAAGATGTAGTGCAGGCCCCCCATGTACGCCCGCAGGATCACCGCCTGCTCCTCGTCCGAGAAGCCCTTTTGCCCCAACGTGTACGTCGACGACGTCAGCTCGGCGATGACGCCGTCCGAGATGAAGCCCCTGCCTCGCAGGTCCCGCCGCAGCGTGTTGGAGAGGATGACGCCCGAGACGACCAGCCCGAAGGCGCCGCCGATGGTGCGGATGAAGTTCCGCAGACCCGTCGTCACGGCGCGGTCCTCGCTCCGCGAGTTGGCGTACATGCCCACCAGCGTCGGCTGCAGCGTGAGGCCGATGCCCGCGCCGACGATGATGAGAATCCCGATGAGCTCGCCCAGCCCCGTGTCGCGGCCAAAGAGTATCGTGAGCCCGTTGCCCAGCGTCCATAGGAAGAACCCGACGAGGATGCAGGGCATGTACCGCCCCAGCCGGAGCATGTACTGACCCGAGAGAATGGACATGACCGACGTTGCGACGACGACGGGCAGGATCATCGCGCCGGCGGCGAGAGGCGAGAACTTGAGGACCGATTGGAAGTAGATGGGCAGGTAAAACAGATTGCCAAAGTACGCCTGACCCATCAGGAACGTCTGGCCATAGAGATAGCTGCAGTGCGGTGCCTGGAACAGGCGGAGGGGCATGATGGGGAGCCTTGCCAGCTTCCATTCGTACAAGACAAAAAGCACGCCCACGACGGCGCCGACAGCCACGGCTGCGATGACGAACGGCGAAGACCACGGGTAGGACACGCCGCCGCCGGAAAGCGGAACCAGCACCAGGAGGGTCGAGGCCATGTTCAGCGCGATGCCGCCGTAATCAATCTTCTTGACCTTCTCCGCGTAGTTGCCCGACCGGTGCTTGAGGGGCAAGCAGAAGAGTATGGTGACGGCTGCCGGTGCACATATGATGGGAACCATCCAGAAAACCCACCTCCACGTGGCCTCCTGCACGACTGCGCCGCCAACAAAGGGGCCAACTCCATTTGCCAGGGCAATAACGGCGCCAAGCACACCTTTAGAGTATGTAAGCTTTGTAACATTTACAAGAAGAAATATAGAGGGGAAGAGATAGTTATGGCTTACCCTGATATTTGCCTCGATTCTCCAACGTTGTGATGTCACTGACGATGATCATGACAATGCTGTTGATCCCGCCGCCTCCAATACCCGCGATGGCCCGGAACGCAAACAGCTGCTCCTTGGTCTTGGCGAACCCGCAGAGGGTGTCGCCGACAGCCATCAACACCATGCATATCATCAGCAGGTTCTTCCGGCCAAAGATGTCGGACAGCCGCCCGTTGATGAGCTGGAACGCCGTCGACGCGATGAGGAACGACGTCCCGATCCACGACGTCGCCGTGCCGGTGTCGAGGTCCCCCGCTATCGCCGGCACCGCTGTCGAGACGCTGGTCTGGTCGATGAAGGACACGAAGAGGCAGACGGACAGCGCCGAGAAGGCCAGCAGCATGCGCTTCCGCGACATGGTGTTTCTCTGTCCGCCAACACTCTCTGCATCGCTGTCGTCTTTCGGTTGCTGTCTCTCGGCCGGCGATGGCGGTGTGCTGGCCTCAGTGTCGCTGGAGGCCGGTTCCGACCCGAGCACCCGTTGCGCCGCCGTCTTCTCGCTCGTGTTGTCGTCCTTGATTGGCGCATCTTCCTTCATCTTGGCGGTAGCATGCTCCGCGAGTCGTTTGTGTGGGAGAGAGAGAGGATCACCATCCGCGGCGAAGCAGCCCAAGAAAAATCGAGAAGTCGAGGCCCCCGGTCTAGATCGAGGCTGCAGGCTTCGGTTCCGAAGTGCCGGCTGTCATTATTTTTTCCCCCGGGGTATATTGGGGTGCGCGCATCGGCCGCACACGTAACTGGAACTGGTTACAGGTATCCATCACGTCAAAGCCATCCATCCTCCGGGAATAAGTGCGCGGTCTCCAACGTGGGCGATCCACACCAGATGGGTCAGCATGGGTGGCGAGAACAAGATTGGTGGCCGCCGTCTACCCGACGCTTTTCTTTGTCGGCAAGTTTTGTGCCGATGCGCATCCGCGTCCGAGAAGCGGTGTGGTTTCTGGAGCTGTTGGCGTCGGGTATAAGTGGAATTGCCATGGCCATAATGGTCGCCCCCGGGGCGGGGGTTCATCTTGACAATGGCTCTTTGTACGGAGAGATGGCGGAATTATACGAAACACTTGAGATTTCCGTCTTAACAGATCTCCGCCGACGTCGGGGCAAGTAAGCATCTGCATGGGTGTGTGCCAAGAAGAGAGAGACGGAGAGATAAACGAAGATTATCCGTCCACGCTAGTAATGCTGCAACGATGGCGGCATCACCAACGCCGCTTAGCCGCCGCTTTTTAGACTTGTTGCTGCATCTACTTTATCTTGACCCGCCGTGCCCTCTTGATGAACCAACCCCCGCGAAACTCTGACTAGTCGCCACCATGTCGAAGCTCTTCTCGCCCTTGACCGTCGGGTCGGTTCATCTCTCCAACAGATTGGCGCTGGCCCCGTTGACTCGGTACCGCGCCGATGACGAGTGGACGCCGACTCCGATGATGAAGGGTGAGCGCGAAGCACTGCTAATTCGCCCGCGCAGTTTTGTAAGCTGATGCCAGCCGGTAGAGTACTACGCCCAGAGAGCCTGCGTGCCCGGCACTCTGCTCGTATCCGAAGCGACAATGATCTCGTATCGCGCCGCAAGCCGCCTCAACGTACCCGGAATCTGGACCGACGCTCACATCGCCGGCTGGAAACAAGTGACGGATGCCGTCCACGAAAAGGGCTCCTTCATCTACTGCCAACTGTGGCATCTCGGCCGTGGTGGTAAGATTGACGTGCTCCAGTCGCTTGGCCTGAAGCTCGAGTCATCGAGCGCGGTGCCAATCGCCGGCGACACACCCACGCCGGTGGAGCTGAGCGAGGCCGATATCCTGGATATCATCGAGGACTACGCGACGGCTGCGCGCAACGCCGTCGCGGCCGGCTTTGACGGCGTCGAGATTCACGGCGCCAACGGGTACCTCCCGGACCAGTTCCTCCAGGACACCTGCAACAAGCGGACCGACGCCTGGGGCGGCAGTATCGAGAAGCGGGCGCGCTTCCACCTCGAGGTGACCAAGGCCGTCATCAACGCTGTCGGGGCTCATAGGACGGCCGTCCGCCTGAGTCCGTACAGCGACTTCCAAGGGATGCTAATGGAAGATCCGGACCCCACTTTCAGATATCTGGTCGAGCAGTTGAAGCCTCTGGGCCTGGCGTATCTTCACCTGATCGAGGCCCGGATCAGTGGCAACGAAGACACGGAGTGCGGCGGACAACGGACGGTGAAGTGGCTGGTCGAGCTGTGGAACAAAGCGAGCCCGGTATTGATCGCCGGCGGCTTGACTGCCGAGTCGGCACGGAAAGCCATTAAAGAGACGTATAAACAGTACGATGTGATCTTCGCCTTCGGCCGCTATTTCATTCCGAACCCGGATCTCGTCTTCCGCATCAGGGAAGGCATCGAGCTGGAAAAGTACGATCGAACGTATTTCTACACGCCAAAACTCCCTAATGGATATATCGACTACCCGTTCTCTCCCCAGTTCAAGTCGGCGTCGAGAATCTCATAGCATATCTCTGACAGAGGCTGGGAGAAGCACAGTTGGGGAGTTGTACAAACAGGACATCATGACCCGGGTAACCAAACGTCAAAATAGCAAGTATACATCATTAGATTATGGTATCCGAACATGTTCAGGGTCGTCATCTCATCGCCGTTAGTCGTACAAAATGTCATCGTCTTGAGATGCTGCTGCTAGACATGGTACTTTCCAGTCGATTCTCTGTAGTTGGGAGAGCCGTTCGCGCGGCAAAAAAAAAAAAAAAAAAAAAAAAAAAAAAGGAGTATGCAATGAACTCAGTAATTCTTGCTCACTCTTCACTAACGGTGCCCAGACGCAGCTGGGAGCCCAGCTTACGTGACGGTCGCAGGAGGAGGCTTCTGCTGGAGCGGTGTTTCAGCCCGTCGTCGTTGCCGAGCCCCGTGTTCTCGGTTCTTGTTGATCGTAGTTCGAAGGAGCTGGCAACTCTCCTGATTGTATCTTTGAGCATCCGCAGCGAGCCTCGTTTGGTAAGAGTCGTCCCGGGCCGTGCGGGGGGTTCTGAAGGAGCCGCCGTAGCATGGACTGATTTGCTACGAGTATGAACGGGCTGCCTAAGCGTGGGGGCTGTTTGTGAGTCGACCTTCTTGGAAGAGATGGCACCGACAGACGCGACTCGCCGGACCGACTTCCGGGGATAGAATATGCTGAGGCTCGACCGGGGGCGTGGAGGCCGTGGTTTCGGTGACGAGCGTGCCGCCTTTAAGCCCGTGGCTGGGCCTGGAGTTGAGACCGACTGCCGTTGTGCGGCCCGCATGAGAAGGTCCGGCTGGCTTGACGCGTGCTGACCCGAGTACCTCTGAGACGGCGCGTGGGCTTTTACGGGCGCACTTCTGGATATGGGGCCAGCAAGTGTGGCTCTGCGGCCTACGGGCGTTGACGCCGCGCGCTGCTGGGGGCCTGGTATTGTCGCGCTGGCGGACTGTGTGCGAGTGTGCGTCCGCTGCCGTTCAGGACCCGTTGGGCGCCTGAATTCGGGCTGTGATGGAGGCAATGGTTCTTCGCCGATCTCGACTGCGGCGACAATGTCTCCCACCTCGTGCCGCCGCCCTGGCCGACGCTTGGCCCGCAGTTTCATGAGGTAGTCGTCGGAGCTGACATTGCGGAAGGACATCTCGGCTGCGGCTCGTTCGGCGCGACGCCTCGCTTGTCGTTGGAGGTGCGCGACCTCTTCGGGTGATAGGGCCATTTTGGATATGTGGTGAGGCGCGTTGCTGCGGGCTTCGAACTCCTGTCGGGCAAAGAGAGTTTGCGCCTCTACTCGTTCGGTGTTCGTCGCGAGCCTCCGAAGAACCTTGGCGAATGGTTACAGGTCTCCTGAACTACGGGGGAGGGTTCTATAGCATGACCGTTGACTCGGGGCTGGGCAGTCCTAACGCTTTCGGCACGCCGATGGAATCTTTGACTGCGGCGGGATGTCTCAGTTCGAGGCACGCAGACTCGACAGGGTGGCCGGCAGTTGCTTGGATGGCCAAGAATGTGGGCCGCCTTAACCGTCACGAATGTCGACCGTTTCCGTTCCTGTGCCTGTGACGGAGAACAAAGCCTTGCCTCTCGTCGTCGCCGTCGGGGTATTCACAGTCTCGTAGACAGGCCGCGTGGCTGGGGTGGCCCCGGGTTGCGCCGATGGAAAAAAGCCTTGGGTAGTCTGCAGCTCAGTCGAGAGAGAGAGACGGGGCTGCCATGTCGAACAGGAGGACTCGTGCGGAGGCGGGACTATTTCCCGAGGGGGGGTTGCCTGTTTGCAGCCGTATGTCCGAGGCAACGCGAAAGTGAACCACCTTTGTCGAGGATGGATGTTCCGGGTTCGCGAGGCGGATGAGGAGCTTGGGGCAAGCCAGATTGGCGATGGCGGGGAGGCTGGTCGATCTGATATTTACATACTATGCATACTATGCATACTATGCATACTATGCATTATTTCTGTTATGCATCCCATATAAGCCCGGTTAAGCACATAGGTCCCATACTCCCGATAGAGCGATCTGAACATTCTATTTGTTTTGCCCTCATCCCATCGGCATCTCTATCCATTCCGTACCCAAGTCCGAGGTCATTATGCATAATTGTACATTTTGTGTCATCAAGTCATTCGCAGTGCAAGATTTTCGTGATCCTCCGCTTCCTCCGACAAAAACCAAACCCCCGGAGACATACGCGGCGCCTGTTTACAGCTTGGCCGCGTCCTTGGGGTTCTTGATCTCGACAATCAGCTTGCCCGTGTTGATGCCCTTGTACAGGTCCACGAGTGCCTGCTCGGCCGTCTTGAGGCCGCCCTTGACGATGGTCTCCTTGCGCTTGATCTTGCCCTCCTCGAGCCACGCCGCGAGCTCCTTGCGGGCCTGGGCGTACTCCTTGACGAAGTCGAAGACGATGAAGCCCTGCATCTTGATGCGCATCGTGATGATGTTGGCGTAGTTCTGTGAGGCGAGAGGTCAGTCTTGGGGGTGGGGGGTGGGGGGCCGAACACGGCGAATACGGCGAGCGGGGGTGGGTTTTACCTTGGGGCCCTGGGGCGTGGCCGAGTTGTACTGGCTGATGCCGCCGCACATGACGAAGCGGGAGAACTCCTTGGCGCGGGCGAGGGCCATGTCGAGGATGTCGCCGCCGACGTTGTCAAAGTAGACGTCGATGAAGTTCGGGGTGGCGTCCTTGAACTTCTGCTTGAACTCGGGGTCCTTGTAGTTGAGGGCGGCGTCGAAGCCGAGCTCCTCGGTGAGCCAGCGGCACTTGTCGTCGGAGCCGGCGAGGCCGACGACGCGCGCGCCCTTGAGCTTGGCGATCTGGCCGGCCACGCTGCCGGTGGCGCCGGCGGCGCCCGAGACGACGACGGTCTCGCCGGGCTTCGGGTCGCCGACGCGGAGCATGCCAAAGTAGGCGGTCAGCGCCGTCATGCCGATGCCCGAGAGGTAGTCGACCGGCTGCGAGACGGCCGGGTAAGACGAGACGGGCTCGACGCGGCTGTCGTGGATGACGCTGTACTCGGACCAGCCGCCGAAGGCGGGGAGGACGTCGCCCTCCTTGGCCTTGGGGGACTTGGAGGCGATGACGCGGCCGACGGTGGCACCGCGCATGACTTCGCCGATCTGGACGGGGGGGATGTAGGAGCGGCGGTCTGGGGAAGGTTCGTCAGCAATTGTTTTTTGACCAGCAGCAGCAGCACCAGCAGCACCAGCAGCAGAGGGTAAGAGGGCACGCACCGTTCAACCAGCCGCGCATGGCGGGGTCCAGCGAGAGGTACCAGTTCTCAATGAGGATCTCTCCATCCTTGAGGTCGTCGGCCTTGGGGATAGGCTTCAGCTCCGTCTTGAAGGTCTGGCCGGGGACGATCTCGGCCTTGGGACGCTCGGCGAGCACGACGGTGAGGTTCTGCGTCGACATTATTGTGCTTGTGATGTGGAGGAGGGTCGCGGAGGTGGAAAATTTGTGTCAGGGATATCGGGGAGAGATGTATACAGCACTACAGAATTCCAGACACGTCTTTCCGAAGCGCCTTTCCAAAAGTCATACGTATCAGGCTCTGGAGGGGAACAGAGGGGTATTAGTAGTCAGTCGGCTTCACCCGAAAGTCAAGAGACAGACATACTTCATACTTTTGGATTCTCCGCCTCGTCCAAGGGACGGGCTGGCTTACTCCTCCGAGCTTCATCGCCGTGCCGCGTACCAAAACCTTCTTTCTTGCCCACTCCCTCAACCCCCAATCCATTTCTCTCTCTCTCTCTCTCTCTCTCTCTTCTCCTTTGGCACATGTCCATGTCATGGCCATTTTTCTCGTGCCCCGCGCGCGCCCCCCTCCCCGGAGCACGACGACCAAAGAGGGACATTGGCCCGCACGAGCTCTAAGACTCCAGCGAACGATCGAGGAATGTTCTCCGGCGCACGGGGCACGGGCTAGTAGGGATGAGGCCTGAATGAGGGGACCTGTCATCGCCGCGTTGAGACACGCGCCTCGGGTCGTACAGATGTGCGCTGTATTTGTCGATTGCATGGCAGGGCCTCGACTGGCAGCGGCTGATTTCCCCGAAGACACCGGTCGGGGGGCGCGTCGTCTAGAGGATTTCTCGCTTTTCCGATGTGCCTACGCAGTGGTGCATCCTCGCTAGGGAGACGGTACAGGTACATGGGTGCATATAAATAGACCTCTGTACTTGTCCATACCTGGTAGCGTACATACGGGTATGTACTCCGTACGCGAACATGGACATATTCGTACGAAGTCTGTACATCAACAACACCTCCAAGGGGCTGGGGCGGGATGCATGCACAAGCAGTCGTATACGTGCTCAGTAGGCCAATGTGAGACTCCGTTCTCGGTATTGGTATCCGTAGTCAGCATCCTGGTTCGCCCGCCCCCTCCAATGACCAAGGACCCCCCCGACTGGCCGACTGGTTGATGGCTACCTACCTGTATTCGTACCCATCTGTACACTACGTACATGAACACCTGCCAGGAGCGGGCTCCCGTGGTGGAGGCTGGAGCCGAGTAACCGTTCATGACGCCATGCCGAGGTACGAGGCGAGGGACGCCGGGCTTTCCCAGTTGGCAAGCCACTTTTCGCGTCGGCCTGCGTGTCCGCTGTTCATCGTCTGTCGATCTCCAAGCCAGTAAGCGAGTAGTTTACGTGTACACTACTAGCACTAGTAGGTGACTAGGTAGCTTGACTAGCGAGCCTACCACCCTCCCATCCGTGCCCTCTAGAGCCCCCCCTGTGCCCGGCATTGACAGCCTGACTGGTCTCAGGGGGGGGGGGGGGGGGGGGTCCCTGATCGTCTGGAAGCGAGGCGAAGCGAAGTGCGGGAACGATGGACGGAGGAACAAATGCATGCCTACTACTACTTACTCGTACTGACTAGGTATTGTACTGTGTAGATTGCTTTGGGGGCCGTTGAGCTTTCGTCCGTCCCATGTAGCATTCCGAAAGGGGGTTCGGATGGCGTGAGTGGTTCGGGCTGCACTGCCGTTCCCAGCCCCGGATTGGAAGCTCGGTTTTGTGAGACTCGAAGCTTAACAGATGAATCGGCGTTGCAATCCGCCGGGTGCGTGACGGCTAGCGTGCGGCGTAGCCTACCTAATCGTTGAGGGTTCATCGGCATTCATACACCTCTATTGTGGGAATCATTTTCATGTACGAGTAGGCTCGCCATCTACCTGGTGTGTCTGTACTTTCGATATAGATAATCCTACCAACAGACAAGAACAACACAGACAAGAACAATACAGAAGAGGACAATACGGACGAGGACAATACGGACGAGGACAATACGGACGAGGACAATACGGACGAGGACAATACGGACGAGGACAATACGGATACAGACAAGAACAATACATGGAATGGGGGCATGGCGCTCTCAATATTGCCCCGATTGGACGCCTTCATCCTTTGCTCTCGACCCCTCCACCCTCCCCTCTTCCGTGCCGAGGCACATCTCCTACGTATCTGCACTACTCAGGCAGCTGGACTCTTGGGGCTCTTTTCTTCGGTTTTTTTTTTCCCTCTTATTTTTCTTTTTTCTTGTTTTCCCTCCCCACTCCCCTGCGATTGTCTTTTTCGGGACCCTTCACCGACGGCCGATGCTCCCAATCTGGACCCCATCCGGGCCTGCAGCTCGGCCGGCCTCAGCCTTTGTGTGTGTTTGTGTGTGTTTGTGTGTGTGTGTGTCCCATGCATGCATTTGCAGATCGGCCCACCGTGCGCATGTGTCAAGAGCCGTCAGCACGACATCGTTTAGCTCCTCCGGTCCACTGAGCAGATACTTGGCTGATGGAGGGGTTTCGTTACGAAATTCCATGGTACTGTGTTCCTATACATCCATCCATTGTGTACCTTTGCGGCCTCAAGTGGGACGGACGGCCAGGGCAATGTACCTTAATAATACTCCATCGCCCATCCACCCCCAACCCTCGCCCTCCTCCCCGGTCACCCCTCACTCACCGACACCTCACCGGGAATGACTGGTCACGACTCACGCAAGTCACCATGGAGCGATGCGTCTACTGTCCCGATTATCAGAGTTATATCTCATCATTTTTTCACCCACGGAGGCACAGACGAGAGCAATGAAGATGCGAAAAGGAATCCATGGCTGCAAAACATGGCGGCAATTGGAGACCACCGATTGATATTATCATTATGTGGCGGCAGAGTAAAAGTTGAGGCTGAGGAGAGACCAGAGGTGTTGATATAGTAGTGGTGTGGTGGTGTAGTGATGTTGATGTCTCTCCCCATGCCTAATTTCCAAAGCTTCCCGGCTTCCCGCATTCCCAAAACCATGAGGTTGGGTTATAAATCCCTCGGCACCCGTCATGTTGCCCTTCAGTCACCATCGAGTCCTTCCTCGTCGACCCATGCCTATTACTCCATATCCTCCGTGTACTCCTCCGGAGGAAGAGTCTTCCAATCCTCCAAGCCCGAGACCGTGGACTGCCTTGGGAACCCGCACAGCTTGTACATCCACGCCGCGTTTCTCTTGGCGTTGCCATCTTTATCGGCACCACCACAGGCCGGTCTGGAGCAGAAGCCCACGTGGTACGTGAACCAGGTGAAAAATGTGTCCCATTCGTCCCGGCAGAACGTGATTCGGGGAACCGTGTAGATGTCGAAGCCCATCTTCCAATTCTTCTCTTCCATGCAGCGCTGCATGCATTCTGGGGTCTCGTGGAGAGGCAGAGGCTCGTTCTCGTACGGTACCTGCCAGCCGGGGTGCTTCTTGGGATCCGCTGCCAGCGTACATGTGGCCATCGCAAGGACCCCGAGCGCCAAAGAAGTGATCTTCATTGTGTATGAGATTTGTGAAGTGGAAGTCGTAGTAAACCAAGAGTTGGGGCAGATGGCCTTTGTTAATTGACGTTGCAATCCGAGGTGGTAGTGATTGAGCCGTGTTGCAGAGGCAGACGCTTGTTTCAGTGACGTGACGGGTCGCTTTGCTTTGGTTTGGAATATGTAGAAAGGATGGTTTGGGGCCCGGGGGGGACTCAATATATGTCTTGGAACCAACCTATCTCCGTTGGCTCGGATAACCACTGGGAAAGACATCAAGCTCCTCAACTACAACCTCGATGCCACCACCGCGGTACCACGAATCTGGAAACTCAGATCGGAGCCCTACTCCCACCCACGGGAATCAAACTCATTTTACATATGAAATCGTGGAAGGTCATGCCGAATTGCCTCATCTGCATTGGCATACCCGCTGCAGCAACAGTCGCATCCTTCACCAAACTCCGGGAACGTTGTTTCTTGCCTGCTGTTACTTACAGCACACACCTGTGTCTCTTCATTTCTCAAGGCTGCATTCGCTCTTTTTCCTTTACTCTCTTTTTATTAGCAATACCTGACACCAAACTCACGCACATCAGAGTTTGAGCAGATGCTTCCTGTCCCCCAGAGTTCCTACTAACCTAAGCGGTTACACTCCTAAACTCGAGCACATATGGAGTCTCCCTTCTGCTCCTCGTCCCCCCCCCCCCCCCCTCCTCTTTGTCCTTCCACCCGGTCGCTCGCTCCTATCCTCTCCTCTGCCGCCCCCCCCGGCCCCCCAATCCACCCCAAAATCGAGGATCTCAAAGGCCGACAAAAAGACGAGATTGCCGATGGCTCAAGATAGCGACAGGACAAGTGCAGGCAATGGTCTGTGCAACGTCCGCTGGAACCAGAAGGCGCTCTCGTAAAGTGTCAGTCTACCATAAGAGTCGGGCGGAGGGAAGACTCTTGCCTGTCAAGTGGCCTAATCCTTTGCATCTTCTTGCCATACTTCGAGCCACCCAAGAGTGCAGAGGACAGACTGACGCCAGACGGCGGTGAGTCCTGGCATAAGAAGATGTCGGCGAAATTCCAATCGCGGATATGGATTCGGGGACTGAGCATGAGGGAAGGAAGTCGAGCGGGCATACCTTGAGAGTGAGCTTGTGGCCTGGGAGGCCCAGAGTTTGGCTGCGAGTGCCAGAGTCTATCGACCAGCAGGCAACAAGCCCGTCCGAAGGGGTGTCGGCTGAGGAAAACGTTATTTCAACAAACCCATCCTGGAAAGCCGTATTGCCGACACGAGGTGAGACTGGTTGTTCGCAAACCGACGATTAATGCCTGTGCCGGCTGTCGGTGGCTATGGCTGATCGAATGGTTCACCATAAAAGCCTCGATGCTTGCGGGTTTGAAACCTGGAACAAAAGCCTGGAAGATGACATGAACACGCCTGCGATAGCATGATGATTCGGTTTCCAAGAGACTTTGGTGATAATGAACAGATGTTGGAACAATTGGCATCTTGAGAATCCCGGCAGGATATCCGGAACCGGATCAGCCGGGACGCCGGTCACAGCCCCCATATAGATCGCCCATCTGGCCTATCCCCCTTCCTAGATTCCTTCCCTTCTCCATGCAACAGTAGATATCGAATCCAAGATCTATTGCTCCAACCGGCCGGAAGGCCAGCCGTATGTTGGCAACCCACCAATACGCACAGCAAGCTGAGTGTTGAGTCAAGGCTGAATGCCGTTTGGGGGATTCGTGATGGGCTGAGTGCATCCACCCACAGGCCGCCGTACCTTGGCGTGAAAGGTGGAACATTCAGTCGTGTGGAGACCAACTTTGCCAAAAGTTCAAGGGAAGCTGCAAAGAAAAGTGGTTGGTTCCGTCGTCAGATCCCGTCGTGCTGAGGCCAGAAGATGTAAACATTGCCACAATGGCAATGCGCCGCTGAGAGCCACCGTGAATACATTGCTCACATAAGAACTGTTGTGGCCTATAGGTCCTATATAAGGCGTTGGTTGCTGCTCTAATTACAACTAACAGCGTCGTTTTTAGTATGACAGTTATGAGCCTAGTTTGCTCTAGTGCTAGTATAGTATAGCCCTGGAGTCTAGCGTCTGAGCGTTATAGACCTTGTGGGTTTGATTCCCACGTGTAGCCTGGTCTGGCAGTATCTTAATACCTAGGGCTTGATTCCTCTTATAGGCTGGTAGGCTAGGGGGTGTCGCTTCCCCTGTTAACTCTGACTAAGTACTGTATAATGCTCTGCTTAGATTAGGGGTGTTAACTAGATTAAGCATCTCTGCTTAGTCTAAGGGGGTGTGTTATAACCTATCCCATCAGGGGCGATAAGGCCCTATCTCCACAGTGGGCACCAATAATGACCCCGCAAAGGTGCAAATATATATAGTACCTCTATTTACGCCTATTTTTAACTATACCAGAGGTACTAGTAATTTCCCTGCTTATAAAGAGCTATATTACAAGTTAAGCAACCTTAACAAGACTTTCTTTAAGTAACACTATTCCTAGATATCTTACCTAGGGCTACCCTATAGTCTTATAACTTTACCTTACTACAGTAGGCATAAGGCCTATATTTCCCTCTTAACCCCTCTATATAGTCTTACTATAGAACTATATTATTACGCCTATCTATAGGGTACCTAGGCTAAGCTTTTAGTTAACCTTATACTAGTGTTATAAAGTGTTAAATAAGCTAGGTAGTAATAGTCTTTTACTATAGGTACTAGTTTTTAATAGAGGTCTAGTTAAAGTTACTAAGGTACTATAGTATAAAGGTATTTATAAGTATAACTAGTAAAAAAAACTCCTAGGTAAAGGCCTACTAGCCTTCTTAATAAATAAGGTACTTTTATTAATAATAGGCCTTTATCTAGTTACTAATATTTTTACTATTTATATAGTAGTTATATTAGTTAATTAACCTAGGCACTAGTAAATTTATTTAGGCCTCTAGGCTAAAGAGACACTAAGTAGCCTACTTAGTAAGAGTATCTTTAGTTAGCTAGCGCTAGTAATAGATAACCTTCTCTTCTAAAGAGGCCTAGAAGATAATTATAAAGAAGAGCATAAAGGTATTATCCTTTTAGCTAAACTAGTTAACTTATATTACTATAAACTAATTAGTAAAAGTAATATATAATAAAGAGGATTTATTATATATACTAACTTATTTAATATAGAAATACTATAAATAGTACCTTAAGAGATACCTTAGCCTTCTATATTCTTTTTAGCTATAAAGGCTAGATTTATCCTACTGTTTCTTTAGTAAGTACTAGAAGCTTTAATACTAAGCTTCTAGAAGGCCTAGAAAAGCTATATAAATAAAAAAAGGTTATTTAGATAAATATAGTAAGTTACTAGCTATATAAGGCTAATAAAGGTTATTACTACCTATTAAGTTAAGGTTAACTAGGCTACCTATATAGCCTAGTTAGCCTTAACTTAGCACTAGACCTAAGGGACTAGTCTATATAGGCCTTTACTATAAATATACTAAAGCTACTAGAGGCAGTACCTAGATTAGGCAAAAATCTATACTTTAAAGCTAGTTAGGATTAGCTTTATTAAGATAGTTATTATCTCCTAGGCCTAGCCTATAAACTAGACTATAGCCTTATTAATAGTAACCTTAGATCTAGGTATATAAAAGAGATCTCTAGCTTCTTAGATATAGGCTAACTATTAGTTAACCCTCTAGTATATATTAAGTATTAGAGGGGCTAGGCTAGCCTAGCTAAGGTTTAATTTAGAAAGGTTAAAGATATAAAGCTAGTAGTATAA